>NC_051312.1:121841379-122144410 GCF_015220235.1 Choloepus didactylus | reverse complement strand
AAATGCCACGAGGCCAAAAACAACAGAAAATTATAAAGCATATGAAAAAACCAGACGATATGGATAACCCAAGCCCAAGCACCCAAATCAAAAGACCAGAAGAGACACAGCACCTAGAGCAGCTACTCAAAGAACTAAAGATGAACAATGAGACCATAGTACGGGAGACAAAGGAAATCAAGAAGACCCTAGAAGAGCATAAAGAAGACATTGCAAGACTAAATAAAAAATTGGATGATCTTATGGAAATTAAAGAAACTGTTGACCAAATTAAAAAGATTCTGGACACTCATAGTACAAGATGAGAGGAAGTTGAACAACGAATCAGTGATCTGGAAGATGACAGAATGGAAAATGAAAGCATAAAAGAAAGAATGGGGAAAAAAATTGAAAAAATCGAAATGGATCTCAGGGATATGATAGATAATATGAAACGTCCAAATATAAGACTCATTGGTGTCCCAGAAGGGGAAGAAAAGGGTAAAGGTCTAGGAAGAGTATTCAAAGAAATTGTTGGAGAAAACTTCCCAAATCTTCTAAACAACATAAATACACAAATCATAAATGCTCAGCGAACCCCAAATAGAATAAATCCAAATAAACCCACTCCGAGACATATACTGATCACACTGTCAAACACAGAAGAGAAGGAGCAAGTTCTGAAAAGCAGCAAGAGAAAAGCAATTCACCACAAACAAAGGAAACAGCATAAGAGTAAGTAGTGACTACTCAGCAGCCACCATGGAGGCGAGAAGGCAGTGGCACGATATATTTAAAATTCTGAGTGAGAAAAATTTCCAGCCAAGAATACTTTATCCAGCAAAGCTCTCCTTCAAATTTGAGGGAGAGCTTAAATTTTTCACAGACAAACAAATGCTGAGAGAATTTGCTAACAAGAGACCGGCCCTACTGGAGATACTCAAGGGAGCCCTACAGACAGAGAAACAAAGAAAGGACAGAGAGACTTGGAGAAAGGTTCAGTACTAAAGAGATTCGGTATGGGTACAATAAAGGATATTAATAGACAGAGGGGAAAAATATGACAAACAGAAACCAAAGGATAAGATGGCTGATTCAAGAAATGCCTTCACAGTTATAACGTTGAATGTAAATGGATTAAACTCCCCAATTAAAAGATATAGATTCGCAGAATGGATCAAAAAAAATGAACCATCAATATGTTGCATACAAGAGACTCATCTTAGACACAGGGACACAAAGAAACTGAAAGTGAAAGGATGGAAAAAAATAGTTCATGGAAGCTACAGCCAAAAGAAAGCAGGTGTAGCAATATTAATCTCAGATAAAATAGACTTCAAATGCAGGGATGTTTTGAGAGACAAAGAAGGCCACTACATACTAATAAAAGGGGCAATTCAGCAAGAAGAAATAACAATCGTAAATGTCTATGCACCCAATCAAGGTGCCACAAAATACATGAGAGAAACACTGGCAAAACTAAAGGAAGCAATTGATGTTTCCACAATAATTGTGGGAGACTTCAACACATCACTCTCTCCTATAGATAGATCAACCAGACAGAAGACCAATAAGGAAATTGAAAACCTAAACAATCTGATAAATGAATTAGATTTAACAGACATATACAGGACATTACATCCCAAATCACCAGGATACACATACTTTTCTAGAGCTCATGGAACTTTCTCCAGAATAGATCATATGCTGGGACATAAAACAAGCCTCAATAAATTTAAAAAGATTGAAATTATTCAAAGTACATTCTCTGACCACAATGGAATACAATTAGAAGTCAATAACCATCAGAGACTTAGAAAATTCACAAATACCTGGAGGTTAAACAACACACTCCTAAACAATCAGTGAGTTAAAGAAGAAATAGCAAGAGAAATTGCTAAATATATAGAGACGAATGAAAATGAGAACACAACATACCAAAACCTATGGGATGCAGCAAAAGCAGTACTGAGGGGGAAATTTATAGCACTAAACGCATATATTAAAAAGGAAGAAAGAGCCAAAATCAAAGAACTAATGGATCAACTGAAGAAGCTAGAAAATGAACAGCAAACCAATCCTAAGCCAAGTACAAGAAAAGAAATAACAAGGATTAAAGCAGAAATAAATGACATAGAGAACAAAAAAACAATAGAGAGGATAAATATCACCAAAAGTTGGTTCTTTGAGAAGATCAACAAGATTGACAAGCCCCTAGCTAGACTGACAAAATCAAAAAGAGAGAAGACCCATATAAACAAAATAATGAATGAAAAAGGTGACATAACTGCAGATCCTGAAGAAATTAAAAAAATTATAAGAGGATACTATGAACAACTGTATGGCAACAAACTGGATTATGTAGAGGAAATGGACAATTTCCTGGAAACATATGAACAACCTAGACTGACCAGAGAAGACATAGAAGACCTCAACCAACCCATCACAAGCCAAGAGATCCAATCAGTCATCAAAAATCTTCCCACAAATAAATGCCCAGGGCCAGATGGCTTCACAGGGGAATTCTACCAAACTTTCCAGAAAGAACTGACACCAATCTTACTCAAACTCTTTCAAAACATTGAAGAAAATGGAACACTACCTAACTCATTTTATGACGCTAACATCAATCTAATACCAAAACCAGGCAAAGATGCTACAAAAAAGGAAAACTACCGGCCAATCTCCCTAATGAATACAGATGCAAAAATCTTCAACAAAATACTTGCAAATTGAATCCAAAGACACATTAAAAAAATCATACACCATGACCAAGTGGGGTTCATTCCAGGCATGCAAGGATGGTTCAACATAAGAAAAACAATCAATGTATTACAACACATTAAAAACTCGAAAGAGAAAAATCAATTGATCATCTCAATAGATGCTGAAAAAGCATTTGACAAAATCCAACATCTGTTTTTGATAAAAACACTTCAAAAGGTAGGAATTGAAGGAAACTTCCTCAACATGATAAAGAGCATATATGAAAAACCCACAGCCAGCATAGTACTCAATGGTGAGAGACTGAAAGCCTTCCCTCTAAGATCAGGAACAAGACAAGGATGCCCGCTGTCACCACTGTTATTCAACATTGTGCTGGAAGTGCTAGCCAGGGCAATCCGGCAAGACAAAGAAATAAAAGGCATCCAAATTGGAAAAGAAGAAGTAAAACTGTCATTGCTTGCAGATGATATGATCTTATATCTGGAAAACCCTGAGAAATTGACGATACAGCTACTAGAGCTAATTAACAAATTTAGCAAAGTAGCGGGTAATGCACATAAGTCAGTAATGTTTCTATATGCTAGAAATGAACAAACTGAAGAGACACTCAAGAAAAAGATACCATTTTCAATAGCAACTAAAAAAATCAAGTACCTAGGAATAAACTTAACCAAAGATGTAAAAGACCTATACAAAGAAAACTACATAACTCTACTAAAAGAAATAGAAGGGGACCTTAAAAGATGGAAAAATATTCCATGTTCATGGATAGGAAGGCTAAATGTCATTAAGATGTCAATTCTACCCAAACTCATCTACAGATTCAATGCAATCCCAATCAAAATTCCAACAACCTACTTTGCAGACTTGGAAAAGCTAGTTATCAAATTTATTTGGAAAGGGAAGATGCCTCGAATTGCTAAAGACACTCTAAAAAAGAAAAACGAAGTGGGAGGACTTACACTCCATGACTTTGAAGCTTATTATAAAGCCACAGTTGCCAAAATAGCATGGTACTGGCACAAAGATAGACATATAGATCAATGGAATCGAATTGAGAATTCAGAGATAGACCCTCAGATCTATGGCCGACTGATCTTTGATAAGGCCCCCAAAGTCACTGAACTGAGTCATAATGGTCTTTTCAACAAATGGGGCTGGGAGAGTTGGATATCCATATCCAAAAGAATGAAAGAGGACCCCTACCACACCCCCTACACAAAAATTAACTCAAAATGGACCAAAGATCTCAATATAAAAGAAAGTACCATAAAACTCCTAGAAGATAATGTAGGAAAACATCATCAAGACCTTGTATTAGGCGGCCACTTCCTAGACTTTACACCCAAAGCACAAGCAACAAAAGAGAAAATAGATAAATGGGAACTCCTCAAGCTTAGAAGTTTCTGCACCTCAAAGGAATTTCTCAAAAAGGTAAAGAGGCAGCCAACTCAATGGGAAAAAATGTTTGGAAACCATGTATCTGACAAAAGACTGATATCTTGCATATATAAAGAAATCCTACAACTCAATGACAATAGTACAGTCGGCCCAATTATAAAATGGGCAAAAGATATGAAAAGACAGTTCTCTGAAGAGGAAATACAAATGGCCAAGAAACACATGAAAAAATGTTCAGCTTCACTAGCTATTAGAGAGATGCAAATTAAGACCACAATGAGATACCATCTAACACCGGTTAGAATGGCTGCCATTAAACAAACAGGAAACTACAAATGCTGGAGGGGATGTGGAGAAATTGGAACTCTTATTCATTGTTGGTGGGACTGTATAATGGTTCAGCCACTCTGGAAGTCAGTCTGGCAGTTCCTTAGAAAACTAGATATAGAGCTACCATTCGATCCAGCGATTGCACTTCTCGGTATATACCCGGAAGATCGGAAAGCAGTGACACGAACAGATATCTGCACGCCAATGTTCATAGCAGCATTATTCACAATTGCCAAGAGATGGAAACAACCCAAATATCCTCCAACAGATGAGTGGATAAATAAAATGTGGTATATACACACGATGGAATACTACGCGGCAGTGAGAAGGAACGATCTCGTGAAACATATGACAACATGGATGAACCTTGAAGACATAATGCTGAGCAAAATAAGCCAGGCACAAAAAGAGAAATATTATATGCTACCACTAATGTGAACTTTGAAAAATGTAAAACAAATGGTTTATAATGTAGAATGTAGGGGAACTAGCAATAGAGAGCAATTAAGGAAGGGGGACCAATAATCCAAGAAGAACAGATAAGCTATTTAACGTTCTGGGGATGCCCAGGAATGACTATGGTCTGTTAATTTCTGATGGATATAGTAGGAGCAAGTTCACAGAAATGTTGCTATATTAGGTAACTTTCTTGGGGTAAAGCAGGAACATGTTGGAAGTTAAGCAGTTATCTTAGGTTAGTTGTCTTTTTCTTACTCCCTTGTTATGGTCTCTTTGAAATGTTCTTTTATTGTATGTTTGTTCTCTTTTTAACTTTTTTTTCATACAGTTGATTTAAAAAAGAAGGGAAAGTTAAAAAAAAAAAAAAACAAAAAAAGAAAAACAAGCAAAAAAAAAGATGTAGTGCCCCCTTGAGGAGCCTGTGGAGAATGCAGGGGTATTCGCCTACCCCACCTCCATGGTTGCTAACATGACCACAGACATAGGGGACTGGTGGTTTGATGGGTTGAGCCCTCTACCACAGGTTTTACCCTTGGGAAGACGGTTGCTGCAAAGGAGAGGCTAGGCCTCCCTATGGTTGTGCCTAAGAGCCTCCTCCCGAATGCCTCTTTGTTGCTCAGATGTGGCCCTGTCTCTCTAGCTAAGCCAACTTGAAAGGTGAAATCACTGCCCTCCCCCCTACGTGGGATCAGACACCCAGGGGAGTGAATCTCCCTGGCAACGTGGAATATGACTCCCGGGGAGGAATGTAGACCTGGCATCGTGGGACGGAGAACATCTTCTTGACCAAAAGGGGGATGTGAAAGGAAATGAAATAAGCTTCAGTGGCAGAGAGATTCCAAAACGAGCCGAGAGGTCACTCTGGTGGGCACTCTAATGCACACTTAGACAGCCCTTTTTAGGTTCTAAAGAATTGGGGTAGCTGGTGGTGGATACCTGAAACTATCAAACTACAACCGAGAACCCATGAATCTCGAAGACAGTTGTATAAAAATGTAGCTTATGAGGGGTGACAATGGGATTGGGAAAGCCATAAGGACCACACTCCACTTTGTCTAGTTTATGGATGGATGAGTAGAAAAATAGGGGAAGGAAACAAACAGACAAAGGTACCCAGTGTTCTTTTTTACTTCAATTGCTCTTTTTCACTCTAATTATTATTCTTGTTATTTTTGTGTGTGTGGTAATGAAGGTGTCAGGGATTGATTTGGGTGATGAATGTACCACTATGTAATGGTACTGTAAACAATCGAAAGTACGATTTGTTTTGTATGACTGCGTGGTATGTGAATATATCTCAATAAAATGAAGATAAAAAAAAAAAAAAGAATGAAGCACTCCATATATGATAAATATCTGGGTAAATCAAAAAACAAAAACAAAAACAAACAAAAAAAAACAACTATAAATAATTATAAATACCGCTCAATAACATTAAAGTTAATAGAAAATAGGTAGCTTTCTCTGAGTGCTTAATATACACTAAGCACTGTGTTAAGCAGTTTTCCAGGATTTTCTCTTTGCAACTTTTCTTCTGCAGCTATTTTTTCTTTCTTTCTTTCTTTCTTTCTTTCTTTCTTTCTTTTTTTTTTAAGCTATTCTTTCTTGAGGGCTTACTATATGGTACACAGTGGCTCTCAACCCTCCTAGTGCATCAAAATCACCTGGTGAGCTTTCTACAAATACAAGTACAGGTCTCGGTTTCAGAGATCTCGACTGAATTTGTCTGGGCTGAGGGGATTGTTTTCAACACACCCTAGTTAACCCCAACGCGCAGCTAGAGCTGAAAACTGCTGGTGCTAAACGTGATACATACGTTTTATTTTTTTCCTTACAAACATGCAGTGAGGGTGGTATTATCTTCCTCATTTTCTATATGAAGAAACAGGTTCAGAGAGGTTAAATAATTTGGTCGACTGCGTGGCCAGCTGGGGGATTTGAACTTGATCCTGGCTGACTGCAAAGTCTGTTGCTATAATTGGTGCACTATTCTCTTCCTACTTGGGAATGAATCCATATGTGGAATTCATTTAAGGTCCTGGCCTTTCTGGAACTGCATTTCTAGCGTTTCCCTGCCACTCACTTATTGTCGAAGCCCCTACCGCAGGCTTTTGCTCTCCAGTGGACTTATTTAAAAGCTTATGCCATTTCACATTATTTGGGCTTTACTGACTGAACAGTGAAGTCGGGACATCTTTCCAGACAGCAGCCAAGCTCCTGTCTAGAGCAAAATAAAATTGGCTTCAGGGTGAGGCTGCATTATATCTACTCAAGTTTATTCTTTTGATGTGAACAGTGTGCTTCATGCTCAGAGGAAATTAGCTCAGTCAGGCCCAAGTTAGAAACCTAAAAGAAAGATGTTTCACTCAGGCAGCTGGCCAGAATGAAGCTGCCCCGAAGTGTTTCCATAAGCCCTCACACTGCTAAAATTGTACCAGAGGCCTTTTTGGAGCTCAGCTTTTTGTTTTACAATTTCACTGTGAAGTAATTTTTGCACTGACAAAATAAAATGCACTTTACATTTGACTCTCCTTGACTGATCACTGTGGACTTGACCCAAGAACACCTCTTCCCTGGGAGCTGGTGAGAAATGAGGAGGTCCTTGGACTTGGACCTGGTTGACATAATCACCCTTCACATTTGAATTTATACTCATTAAAGTCATTTCACCCACATGGTTTCTTGAGCTCATAGGTTATGATAAAAAGCTAAATTTCTATGTTATGTATTTACAATGAATTGTGTGAAACTTCCAAGAAATAAAGAAAGGAAGCAAGGGAATGGGGAGATGGAGGGAGAAAGGCAGGGAGGAAAATATTATATCCACTAACCCTCAATGACAGTACAAGATAAACATCATTAACTACTCTTTCCATTTCTTTCTATTCCTGTTTCTCTAATTCTTCTCTCCTGGTTCTCTATGTGTGTTCCACCTCTGGAGTGAGCACTGTGCCTGTCATTTGTTCCCTTTCCAAGGAGCACCACCTGATGTTGGAGTGGCCTGTATTGATCCTCTGTTGCTCCAGGGAAATGCCCCCGTCCCCACCTGATTCTTTGATTTTAGCCACTTGGTTGCAAAATCTATAGTATTCCTCTCTTCTCAGAATTCAAATTTGCCCAAATCTTTCAGAGATCTTCGGCAACAATTATCCATTTCCCTTTGCCTTCTCCCCATCACTTTCCTTGACGTTCTTCCTCTGTAGACTACTGAGGAGTTGCTCTATCCTTCACACTGTCCTTAGTGGAAATATCCCATGACCTACTCTTTTCAAAACGAACATCTTTCTCATCCTAAATGGCTTGTCTTTCCTTGTCTCTCTCCCCACAACCTGAAATCTTCCTAGTCTGCCCAATACCACCCCCACTACAATTCATTCTTCTTGTCTGAATTACTCATTTATACAACAAATATTTATTGAGCTTTGAGCGTGCTAAGCCCTGCAAAGAGGAGAGAGTTATAAATCTTTGCCCTCAAGCAGCACCAATCTGGCTCTCGAAATGCATTCAAACAGATGTTGCTAGGTTCAAAACTTTATTTCTCTTTTACTCTGAAGCCTTGCAGTGCACCCAGCTGTTCTCACCTCCAGTCTATCCTGTTGGCATTAATCAATCAGTACTTGCAACATAGCAGTTAAAAATTTAAAAAAAAATAAAATAAATAAAGGCAGCCAGAACTATTAACTGGTACTCTGCAGAAAGCCTCCTTACCATTCCATGAGGGTAGTAATGAGAACAGCAGATTAACCTTCCTGCAGAAGGAAAATGTAAGTCATTTCTAAGCTGAGTTTAAAATACAAATATTAGGTTCCAGAATTACCCTCGTGTAGATGCCACCACATGCAAGTCTGGTGATTTCCCCATCGTCCTTTTTCAGGAGTCTCCTAGCACCCTGCTGCAGTCACCTGTTGTTCCACTCAGTTTGATGTGGCCCCAACTCTCTTCTACTGAGGAAAACACCAACTCCTATAGTTTGCTTAAGTCTAGAAAGAATCTTAGAGTTTCTCCAATTCTTATCCTTCCCTTAAGGTTAAGTTTTGTCAAAATTCAGCAGAAAGTTCCTCCTGTCCCATATCTCCTGGTTGATAGAGGAGATGCCACAGAATAATGGTTAAGAACATTTTTGGAGTGATTACCATGTGCCAGAGCACTCTATACATTTTTCATTCAAACGTCTTAACAACTATTGCCACGCCCACTTTTGCAGACAAGGAAACAGAGGCACAGAGAGTTAATACAAATTGTAGAAGTATATTGTGGAGCAATAATTTGAACCCATGTAGTAGAATTGTGGCACTCAAATTTTTGACCACAACACTACACAGCCTCCCACAGAGCATCTAGGTCTGTCCAGTATCCTGGGCTGGAGGGGTGACTGCCTGAAGCCTGTCCCCCTCAGCCTCAGGGTGGCTGCTCCCCAAGGAGCTGCCATCACTCAGGGCCTTCAAAATGCCAGAGCAGCAGTCATTGGAGACAGGGTCCCAATTCTCAAAAGTTTTCTGTCACAAAATATTTATAAAGATTTTCAATTGTTAAAATTAAAAATAAAGTCCCTGTCATATGCATGGCAAAAGGTCTTTAAGCTTGTTGAAAAGAAAATAAATTCTGAAGTGGCTAGATTGCCAATAGTTTTCTACCTCAACTTGGACTTCATGCTCTGGATCTATCCATTTGGGTACCAAATTGGGGGAGGGGGAGAGAGGGGAGGGGAGGGAAAAAAATGAAAGGAAAGGAAACGAAACAAAATGAAAAGAAGTAGGAACTTTTATTAAAGAAAATGCCGTCTGTGCTGGTTTGAAGCTGTTATGTACCACAGAAAATGTCATATTTTTTTAATCCACTCCTGTGGGTGCAGACCTATTGTGGGTGGGACCTTTTGATTAGGTTGTTTCAACTGAGATGTGACCCACCCAATTCAAGATGGGTCTTAATCCTTTATTGGAGTCTTTTATGAGGATAAAAGACAGAAAAAGCCCAGAGAGCTCAGAGAGAAACACCCAGAGAGCTTGGAGAGAAAGTCCCCAGAGGAGCTGCCAGAAGGAGCCACTGAAAGCCAGAAACTCTGAGAGACCACTGGAACCAGAAGCTGAAAGCAAGGAAACCCGGGAGTGAAGGACCAGCAGACTCCGGCCATGTGCCTTCCCACGTGACAGAGGAACCCAGGATGTCAGCAGCCTGTCTTCAGAGTCCAGGTATCATCCTGTTGATGTCTTAATTGGGACATTTTCATGGCCTTAGAACAGTAATTTCATAAACTAATACATCCCCATTGTAAAAGCCAATCTATTTCTGGTATATTGCATTCTGACAGGTTTAGCAAACCAGAACAGCACCTTACAGAAGAAAGCATTTTTTAGTGATTCACAGTGTATGCTTAGATTTCATGTACTGTCAAATAAATCCTAGAAGTCATTAGAAATATCCACATTTGTCCTCATCAGAAGCCTCAAGACCAATAACAACCGGCTCTTATCTACCCTTAAGACTTTCCCTTTGCCTTCTGTCCTTGAGTGGGCTACACTCTGTCACACGTGGGTTATACACAGCAGGTTTTATGGGCCTTGGTTTATGTACAAAGTGTTCTGTCTGGCTCAGGGCAGGGTCTAAAAGCCTAGAAGCCCATGTCCCTGCCTCATTGGGGCATTAAGACCCAAGGAAAAGTCCAAGATGGTATCAGAAGAAAATGATCAAGTGGATATCTGGGGTTAAACTATAAAAGCACATTTATTTTTGCCTCCCACTCTCTATCTAAACTTTCTAAGTGGCAGTTATCCTTCCCCTGAACTTTGGATGGAGATTTGAGCTACCCAATGACTTTTCTGATCATTCTTATGTAACAAAAGTCACTGTTATCATTTTAATTACAGAACACAATTTCATTTTAGAAATTAAACCTTCAATCCAACATAATCCACACTTCAACCTTAAAGGTTGGCTTCTTCTCTCGTTCTCATTTCTGGATACAGCCCACAGTTCTTAGGTGTTGGGCCTCCTGGCTGCAATTCCTCTGATGAGGCCAGGGCCTCTCCCTCACATGGTCTCTCCTTCCCCCACCCAGCTCTGCCCGCTGTGGAAAACCCACAGCCTCTTACTCCCGGTGCCTCCCCACCCTGGCAGCTACACTGGATAAAAGACGCTCTTTTAACCGGCTCTAGGCTTACATTTCCACTGCCAGTTCCACATCTGGTCTCTGGGATGCACATGCCTTTCACCCACAACTGGAGGGGAGTACAGTTACTTTTCAGGTGCAGGAATTTCGCACGCACAGTCTTTTACTTGTAAGACTCTTGCAGGCAGTCCAGAGAAGGCAACAAATCCTCACATCCACCAACTTCAGGGAACATTTGTGAAGCTTTTAAAATGGCCCTGATGACCTGCCTCTCATGTCAAAAGGTTTGAACTAAGAGGCTGTACCCCACTGGCTCCCCATAGCTCTCTCAACCCATAAATCACCTTTATAGATGCCCTTGTAATCTCCACTCTCTCAACCTTTCTGTCTCCCACTTGTGCATGACAGGTCTCTAGAGGTGTAAAACCAATTCTCAAATACTTCTTTGAAAATCTGCATCCTGGCCTGGCACCTCGTTTTAGAATTCCACAGCTATTGTTTCCTGATGTTTCTCTTGAAACTTCCTATTTCCCATTTTGTTATAGAATGAATGTTTTGACCTCTCAAATGGAGGAAACCATCACACATGAGAAGTGTTCTCTTTACACCACGAGCGGGGACTCCCCGACAGACATTCTGAGCCATCTCCTCACCAATGGCTGCCCAGGTAGGAATAGGAGATGAGAGCCCCCAGCAGGGAGAGTCTGTGGGCAATGTGCACATGTTGTCCACCATAAAGCAGTGGTGTCATCAAATCCACTCTGCCTCTGGCACCAAATGACTCAAAAGCAGCCTGCAGGGCTCATCAGTAAGTAGAGCAACCCAAGCAACGACTTGAAGGCACAGCCCTCTGGAGGAAACTCAGAGCTGCGCATGCACCTCAGAGATGCTCATTTAAAAGACTCATGTCTGCAAGAAAATCCAGGGAACCTAGAACTCACATATAAAAACATTTCAGAAAGAGAGCAAGGGGAGCCTGAAATGACAATGAGGGTAGCAAGAGTGACTTTGAATTTTCTATTTCATAATTTGTGTCAAAACTTGAAATCTGTTTTAACATATTTTACCATGTTGCATACAACTCCTTTTAAAGGCGGAAAAAATCAATTTGAAGGTGAGAAATTAAATCTTATTTATTCAATATTATCAAGTACAACTGTTATAGGAAAAAAATCAACTGTGTGACAAGGACTTCATAACTTTTCTGAATATAGAACTCTATATGGAGGCAAAATTAATGAAGTCTGTTATAAAATTTCTTCTAAAATAGATATTGTGAAAGACAATTATATTATGAAAATTGCCTGAAAATATCTGAAGTTGGCATAGAAACATGACAACCATTAGTAAACCTAATTAATTTTTTAACACTTGTGAGGTTTTTTTTCCCCCTAATTTTTATTCACTTAAGCCCCTTCATTCTCTGTACATTGTACAAGTAAATGGTTTGTGTGTGGAAAAACTGATTTGGAAAGTAAGCTGAGGTTTATAAATATTTAAATTGCAATTATATGAAAAAATTCAACCTAAATTTTATTCAGCATCAGGGCCAGCATACTGGAATACTTTCCTTTTTTGACTGTTAGAAGGAAAAATCATGGAGGCTAGGATAATGATAAGTCAAGGTTCCAAACATGTGCAAATCTCTTCCTAACCAGCACAGAAAGCCAGTAACAACATCTGGCTTGTAAAAGCCTCCATGGACTGGCAGAATGTTTAGGGCATGTATTGGCACATCCTAGATGTTTAACAAATATTTCTTGAATGAATATAGAAGTGAATGAATATTTTTGCTACACAGGAAAAAAATGTAAGGATCCATCAGACCTTCATCCAAGGGAAGGTATTCACAGTATTTGGAGAACGGGCTGATCCTTTTAAAGGATTTATGATCCTGCTAGTGTTCTGGTGAGGATGGAGAGGGCACGTAACTCCACATACCTCCTCCTAGTTTTTCCATTTTTTTGGTAACTTTTATGGTTAATGGAAATGGAATCTATTGTACAACTTACTGTTTTCCTTTATAACTTAAATATCTAAAGATTATAATTTTTTTCTCTTCAGACTGTTTGCAATTCTACAGCCATATATGAAGTGGTTTCAGGATATGAACAGGTCAGAAAGGGTTAGGTTGGGGCTGAAAGAGATATGGGATTTTGCTTGTCCCATAGCACACACTTCCTGAGCTGGTTAGAGGAGATGGTGCTATCTGAAAGATGTTTTGAATTAGGGACTTGGGCCCATATAACAAGACGTAGTCAACATGAGAGAGATACTTTGATTCCACGGTGTATTTCGAATACAATTTACAAAGGTGTGTAAGAGTCAAGGGAAACATATAAAAGGAAAGAGGATTCAGTTAAGTCCCCTGTTATGCCTTCTGCTGCCCAGTGCTGAGGAGCCCTCATTTCCCAGTTCAGCTGTTATTTATTTATTTACTTAAGGAATAATGCTATCTACACTAGCAGCATTGCCATCTGGGACATTTTTCTTGAATTTTAAAAGAGAATCCAATTTTTTTGAATGGATTTTTTTTTCCATTTTGGTTTATGTGAATGTGACTCTGGAATAACCGAAACAAATCACTTCTTTAAGATTTAAGAGAGAGTGTAACATCACTTACACTAAATTCACCTATCCTGCAGTCAGAGATCAATCTGAAAATCCCTGTTTGTCAATCATGATACTGTTTTACTGACTGATTGAGGCTGAAGAGCAAGGCAAGGAGGATTTATTGACACAATTTAATAACTTTTCAAGTCATTTAAAGAGACCAAATAAATCCTTTTCTCATTTATTTTTTTATGAAAACTGTTCTCTGTTTTTAATATAACAGACAAGGGAGATGTCCAATTTTTTAAAAAATTAGAAATACATAACACATGGAAATATGGTGAGTTCTGCAATATGCTACATTCCAGAAATAACCTTGCAGTTCCCATACATTGAAAAAGAAATGTGTTGCAAAGTCCTCCTCTGAGACAGCAAAGGAAAACAGATCCAGTCAGAACTGAAATGGAAATAAGGTTTAATCAAATGCAGATAGTGAAAGAATAAATTCCATCTATAAACTATAACAGGGAAGCATGACAGGCTGAGTTTTAATCTTATTACATGGGAAGAAGGTACATGCTAAGCTGGAAATTATTGCAATTTTCTACACTGATGATTTACAGGATGGGTGAGAAAAAAGTAATGAAACCAATTTCTCTCTCCCTTACACTGGAGGCTTTCTTTGGACTTTTGAGTATAGAGAATAGCAGAAGATTCCAGGATAGGAAGCTAATGCTAAAAAACACTACAAGGACATTAAGAAATCTAATAAGATAATCAAAATACAGTGGAGAGAGGAAAGTGAAACTGAAAATTCAGGAAGTCATGTTTATGAAACCCTTTTGTATAAGAATTCTTTACAGGCCATCCATCTGTGTTGTGCAGATCCTTTTGCCTCTCCATCTCTTCAATTAACAAAGTGTAGAAAATTCTCTTAGAAAAGATGGCATGGTTGATGCTTTTTACTTCCCAACATTCACCATTTTTCCCTCTGAGGGGCTGACTTGGGAGGGTCATCTTTTTCTTATTTGATCACTCTTATGGTCCCTAGAATATACTTTATCTTATTGGAAAAAAATCTTCAGTCTTCTCTTTCTGGTCTAACTTGGTATTTCTAATTTGGTCTTTTTATGTGTTTTAAAATCATTCTCTACCATGTAGAAATTAAGGAGTACTACTTTTGTAAAATGAGCCTAGGGTGGAGAGAAAACAAGTGGCTGCACTCAGATTATTATTCTACAGTTTTTCTCTTAATCGTCTCCATCCTCTGTAGAAACCAGGCTTCTACCTATGGTTCCCAATTCATTCTGCAGCAAATTACCTCTTTTTCAGAACCTTCTAACTTATTCCCTTTGGTCTGGTCCCCCTGCATAATTGCCTTTCCTAACTAGAATCCTCTTTTCCCTTCCTGAGATGTATTCATCTTGAAGAACTTGACTCAGTGGATCAGGCTCTCTACTCCTTTTTCTCTACTCCCTGCTGTCTCCCTCCTCCCTCCCCCCACCACACACTCGTACTATCACCACCGTACTTTTGCTCACACACTCCTGGGGAAAACCCCTCCCAGGCAGCCAGCACTCCTGATTATTGGCAACTGTCTCCTCCCAAGGAGATCCTTCTACAGGCTTTGTCTTTAAGATGCCTTAGTAGAAGTACAGAAGAATTCGTAGAGACTACGATTGTTTTATCACGTAATTCTGTTGGTTTATCTCCCAAAGGGGAACTTACTTGTTGACTTATGACAATAAATCCACAAGAAAAATACTGCTTAAACTAAGAGTTCCTGGGTCACTAGAGTGGGTGAAACTCCATCCCTTTATACTGATCCCAAATTTACTGACCTTCCCTATCACAACTCACATAGAAGAAATTACCACCAAGTTTGGACATGATAGAAGAGGACAGATGATCTGCCTCTGGAGTTCTTTATCTTACAAACCTTCAGAAGTTAAATTACTTTTGAATGCTGGACTCCAAGTGACCCCTGGTTTGTTGAATAAAACAAACCCATAATTTACCTGGGCCCCAAAATTTATGCTGTCAGTGAAATGAGAAAGTCCCCTTGGAGATGGCTGCCCCTGGGGGGTTGATGTCGCCCCTGTTCACTGAGCCATGGCCTTTATGCCACCATTTTGGTTTGGAAGCTGTTTAAGATCTTCCCAAATCATCCAGCAGCCACTTCTAGTATCTCCTTTTTTTTTTTTTTTTTGCCTCCAAGTTTCTCAAGTACCGTGGTCAAGAAGTACCCAACAAGCAAATGAAGCAAGATTATTTTGTGCCCATTTTTAGTGTTTTGCTATTTTCTATGGGGAGGCAAAGACTTAAGATTTTTACCTCTTTCACTTTGATTGGATGTTTCTTTGGATCACTCCTGTCTAACCCATTCTGAAAGACTTTATTAAGATCCAATTCAGCAATAACAGGAATTGAGGAAATTTGAAACTTAAATATAATAACTACCTGTCATGACTGGTTAAAAATTTGACAGTAATGCCACGGTGCAGTGATACTTCCCACTAATCAGAACATCTTCTTCCCTAACTTCTGCAGTCTAATTCAAATCAGCCTCCACAGCAATTGTTTCACCACATCTTCCTCCTATCAGGTCACTCTACCTCAACCTCTGAGATTCTAAAGCGGCTTTAGGCCTCCAAGGTCAAAGTCTTATGACCTGGGCGATGACTCACTCCGACACTGTCAGTCATCACTCACTTGCTCACATGCAATTATGAGAACGCAGACTTCAGCTAATTAAAAAAGTTCTGTCTAATCCATCAAAAACTACCATAGGCTTCGAGAGAAGAAAAACACACATAAAAAATGTAACATTTTGTGAATGCCTGCTTTTTAAATCAATAAATTTGTACAAGTTGTAATTATGTAAAAAAAAGGAGAGTCACCTTGTTTTTTTTTTCCAGGATGAAATGGTTTCCTGACAGTATATCTGAGGTTCAGAGTTCTCCATTATGCTATTTTTATTTAAATTCCTCAGGTAAGGGTAAGGAGGGAGAGAGCAGGGCTTTGACTTGAGCTGGGCTTCCTGAGCTCAGATTTGGGACTGAGTTGGGTCAGGAATTGCATCTGGTTCTAGAGAGTGGTGCTAAGGGGGAAACTGAACTGGGCTCCACAGCAGAACTAAGTAAACCTACAGCCACATGAACTGAACAATCTGACAGAGTGTTTCAGTTTCCTAGTTGCTAAGACAAATCCCATAAATGGGTTGACCTAAACAAGGAGAGTTCACTGGCTCATGGTTTTGAGGCTAGAGGTCCAAAATCATGGCATCAGCAAGGTGATGCTTTCTCCCCCAAAACAGTGGTGCTCTGGGCTGGCTGCTGGCAATCCTTGGTCCTTGGCTTTTCTGTCACATGGCAGTGCACATAGTAGCACCCTCTCTTTCCTCTTTCCATTGACTTCCAGCTTCTGGCTGCTCTCTGCAGCTTCTCTCTCTGTCTTATTTTCACTCTGCTTATAAAGGACTCCACCATATTGGATTAAGGCCCAACTTCATCAGTTTGGGCACAACCTTAGTAACATCTTCAAAGGTCCTGTTTAAAAATAAGTTGACATCCACAGGACAAGGGGTTGGGATTTGAATATGCCTTTTGTGGGGGGCATAATTCAATCCCCAGCACAGAGCAAGTGGGCTCTGGAGAGGATGGCAGGCAGAAGCAGGAGCAGGCTCCATTCTGAAGGGTGCCTGTGATCACTCTATCTTGGGAGATGAAGGAGTTTTTTTTTTTTTTTTTTTTCAAATTCAGTTGCATTGAGACACATTCACACACCATACAATCATCCACAGTGCACAGTTCACAATACCATCATATAGTTGTGCATTCATCACCACAATTTCTGAACATTTTCATTACTCAAAACAAAAATAATAAAAATAAAAGTAAAAAAGAACACCCAAAACATCCCATTCCCCCATCCCACCCCATCTTCATTTAATTTTTTTTTTCATTTTTATTGAGATTGTTCAGATACCATACAATTATCCAAAGATCCAAAGTGTACAATCACTTGCCCCTGGGCACCCGCATACACCTGTGCATCCATCACACTTAATTTTTGTTCAATTTTTAGAAACTTTTCATTACTCCAGACAAGAAATAAAGTGAAAGATGAAAAAAGAAAAAAAAAGAAAAGGAAACTCTAATCCTCCCCTATCCCTAACCAACCCCCCTCAATTGTTGACTAGTAGTATTGATATAGTACATTTGTTACTGTTTATGAAAAAATGTTGAAATACTACTAACTGTAGTATATAGTTTGTAATAGGTATATAGTTCTTCCCTATATGCCCCTCTATTATTAACTTCTAATTGTATTGTCATACATTTGTTCTGGTTCATGGAAGTGATTTCTAGTATTTGTACAGTTGATCATGGACATTGCCCACCATAGGATTCAGTTTTATACATTCCCATCTTTTGACCTCCAACTTTCCTTCTGGTGATATATATGACTCTGAGCTTCCCCTTTCCTCCTCATTCACACACCATTCGGTGCTGTTAGTTATTCTCACATCTTGCTATAAACACCCTGTTCATTTCCAAACAATTAAGTTCATCCTAATTGAACATTCTGCTCATACTAAGCAACCACTCCCCATTCTTAAGCCTCGTCCTATATCTTGGTACCTTATATTTCATGTCTATGAGTTTACATATTATAATTAGTTCCTATCAGTAAGACCCTGCCATAATTGTCCTAATGTGTCTGGCTTATTTCACTCAGTATATTGCCCTTGAGGTTTTGTCACCAACCCATTTTTTTTTTAATATGGTTTTGTTCACTCACCATACATTCCATCCCAAGTAAATAATCGATGGTTTTCTGCATGGTCATACATTTATGTGTTCACCACCTTCACCACTATCTATATAAGAGCATCTACATTTCTTCCACAAGGCAGGAGGGAGAGTCAAAGAAGGTAGAGAGGCAAAAGAAAGAGGAAAAAAAAGACAGCTAGGAAGCAGCAAAAGGAAAAATAATCTTAAATCGAAGTAGAATAGAGAATCAGACAACACCACCAATGTCAAGTGTCTAACATGCCTCCCCTATCCCCCCATCTTATCTGCATTCACCTTGGTATATCACCTTTGTTACATTAAAGGAAGCATAATACAATGATTCTATTAGTTACAGTCTCTAGTTTATGCTGATTGCATCCCTCCCCCAATGCCTCCCCATTTTTAACACCTTGCAAGGTTGACATTTGCTTGTTCTCCCTCTTAAAGAACATATTTGTACATTTTATCACAATTGTTGAATACTCTAGATTTCACCAAGTTACACAGTCCCAGTCTTTATCTTTCCTCCTTTCTTGTGGTGTCTCACATGCTCCCCACCTTCCTCTCTCAACCGTATTCATAGTTACCTTTGTTCAGTGTACTTACATTGTTGTGCTACCATCTCCCAAAACTGTGTTCCAAACCACACACTCCTGTCTTCTATCACCCTGTAGTGCTCCCTTTAGTATTTCCTGTAGGACAGGTGTCTTGTTCACAAAGTCTCTCATTGTCTGTTTGTCAGAAAATATTTTGAGCTCTCCCTCATATTTGAAGGACAGCTTTGCTGGATACAGGATTCTTGGCTGGTGGTTTTTCTCTTTCAGTATCTTAAATATATCACACCACTTCCTTCTTGCCTCCATGGTTTCTGCTGAGAGATCCGCACATAGTCTTATTAAGCTGCCTTTGTATGTAATGGATTGCTTTTCTCTTGCTGCTTTCACGATTCTCTCTTTGTCTTTGACATTTGATAATCTGATTATTAAGTGTCTTGGCGCAGGTCTATTCATATCTCTTCTGTTTGGAGTACGCTGCGCTTCTTGGATCTGTAATTTTATGTCTTTCATAAGAGATGGGAAATTTTCATTAATTATTTCCTCTATTATTGCTTCTGCCCCCTTTCCCTTCTCTTCTCCTTCTGGGACACCAATGATACGTACATTATTGTACTTTGTTTCATCCTTGAGTTTCCGGAGACGTTGCTCATATTTTTTCATTCTTTTCTCCATCTGCTCCTTTGCGTGTAGGCTTTCAGGTGTTTTGTTCTCCAGTTCCTGAGTGTTTTCTTCTGCCTCTTGAGATCTGCTGTTGTATGTTTCCACTGTGTCTTTCATCTCTTGTGTTGTGCCTTTCATTTCCATAGATTCTACTAGTTGTTTTTTTGAACTTTTGATTTCTGCCGTATACATGTCCAGTGCTTCCTTTACAGCCTCTATCTCTTTTGCAATATCTTCTCTAAACTTTTTGAATTGATTTAGCATTAGTTGTTTAAATTCCTGTATCTCAGTTGAAGTGTACGTTTGTTCCTTTGACTGGGCCATAACTTTGTTTTTCTTAGTGTAGGTTGTAATTTTCTGTTGTCTAGGCATGGTTTCCTTGGTTATCCAAATCAGGTTTTCCCAGACCAGAACAGGCTCAGGTCCCAGAGGGAAGAAATATTCAGTATCTGGTTTCCCTGCGGGTGTGTCTTAGAAAATTGCTCCACCCTTTGATGCCTCAGGTCACTGTGCTTTTCTGCCCAGCAGGTGACGCCTGTTAGCCTATAATTCTTGACTGGTGTGAGGAGGTATGTTCCCACAGGCTCTGGGGTCTGGTTCTGAATGGAAAGGGTCCTACCCCTTTCCTCCTAGAGAAGACAGAGCCCCCAGGTGGAGGTCATTAGCATTTCAATGGTCTTGCTGTCTGCTTGTGCTGTCTCCACCCTTCCCAGAGTCACAGCCCTGGAAACTGAAAATGACTGGGGCTTTCTCCACTGAGCCAAAAAAGAAACAGATAGTCCCCTTCAGACCCAGTCCAAGGCGACCGTCCGGCTCTCCCAGGTCAGTCGTGACTCATAGCCTCTGTTTGTTAGGGATGCGTACCTGTAGCGAGCAGTTCACACTCGCTACTTAAAACCCCAGTTGGAGCTCAGCTGAGCTATATTCGCTTGCTGGGAGAGAGCTTCTCTCTGGCACCACGAGGCTTTGCAGCTCGGGCTATGGGGGAGGGGGTCTCACGACTTGGATCTGCAGGTTTTACTTACAGATTTTATGCTGTGTTCTCCGCCATTCCTCCCAATTCAGGTTGGTGTATGATGAGTGGATGGTCTCGTTTGTCCCCCCGCAGTTATTCTGGATTATTTACTAGTTGTTTCTGGTTTTTTGTAGTTGTTCCAGGGAGACTACTTAGCTTCCACTCCTCTCTATGCCGCCATCTTGCCCCTGATGAAGGAGTTTTTAAGTTTTCTGGGCAGATCAGTGTTTCCTTGATTTTGAATCAAGGCTGAGATATAGTTAAGAATAGAATGTAGAATAGGAGGCTGATTCCAGCTTCCAGTCATACCTTGAGAGTTCGGTAGCCTAAGTGATTATAACTACCCTTGAGGACAACCAGGGTCACTAAAACCTGGCAAAGAGAGTCATAGCGAAGATCAGCCCTGGGCAAAAATGTAAAGTTGTGTAATTTTTTTCATAGTTGTTCTCTCACTCTTGTCTTTATTCCCAAAGAGCATCTCACCCGGGGGTGGGGGGGGGGAGTGGTTCTTAAAATGTCCCAGGAACCCTGGGGATTCCTAAAACCCTTTCAAGGAACAGACAAGGTGAAAACTACTTTATAATAATACTAAGATGTTATTCACCTTTTATCCTCTGATTTTCTCGTGAGTGTAAGGTAGAGTTTTCAGTGTGATATTACAACAAATTGAATGTTGACACAGATATGAGAATCTGGCTGTTTTTAATAGTAAAATATTAAAGAGATTTGCAAACATATAAAACATAGTAGCATCCTCTCTGCTTTGGTGAATTTAACTTTTTAAATAAAAATTTTATTTATGTTAATACATTATGGATTTATTAACGTTAGTTTTAAATAAATGCATAAGTAAATATTTTGAAAAGTTCTCAGTTTAAAATAAGTAAATATTTTGAAAAGTTCTCAGTTTAAAATTATAATATGGTTTACCCCATAAACAAAAGCTCTTAGGGGTCCTCAATAATTTTTATGAGTAAAAAGAGGTTCTGAGACCAAAAAGGTTGGGAACCACTGCCTCATCCTGCTCCCTGATCTCATAAGTACTTGAAGTTGACATTCATTTCTTTAACATGGTGTGGCTCAAGCAGGCCCCTCTTTAAATCTCTCCCCATCAGCCTATTGCTGATGCCTGCTTGCCCACCATTTGTAATTTCTTCATTTTGTTTAAACAATATAGAATGCAAAGGACTCTGAAAGATAAAACCCATTAGATCTCATCAGCAGTTAGCATCCTTACCATAATCAGCATCTGTATAATAAGACATTAGGCCAACTTTTCTCAAACTGTAGAATACAAATAATAATGTGGATAACTTGTTTTAAATTGAGATTATGTCTCACTTGTTCTTCTGAATCAGTTTTGAAAGGTATGACTCAGAAATCTGCATTTTCAACAAGTTCTTTAGGTTATTCTTATGTAGGCAGTTTGAAAACCACACTTTGAGAAACATTACCTAGAGATTGACATAAACGGCCTGTTTGTCTTACTCACTGCAACCTCATCATCTACAGCAAAGTGTATGGTAGAGACTGCAATCTAAATAAATATCTGCTGAGTGATAAAGTGAGGTAATATCTCTTCAGGGGCCTTGGGTGGAGAACTTCAGCTACTGCCTGGTGAGCCAGGATTCAGGAGGAAAGTGTGGATGTTGAAGTCCAGAATCCAGGAGAACTTGAGGGTGATATGGGCTTCAGGAAGAGAGAAAGAACCCACAGATCCAACATTTTGGCTAAGCCATTACAGTAGGTTTGGCATTATGCCAGAAGCTTTACATATTTCACCGTATCTTACTTAATTCTCACAGTGACCTCGAGAGGAGAATATGATTATCTGCATTTTATTTTCCCAGATATTCTCTCCCCAGGCTATTCCAAAAGGACATAGGTAGTATGCTTGACTATAAAATATAAAAATTTTACTCATTCCATCCTCTTCCTCTCTCAAATAGGGAGAGGGTTTAGAGTAAAGTAGAGGAATTTTGGAAATGTCTCTCAAATATTCAGTCTTCTGCTCTAAGCCTGTCTCCTACCTTTCTGGTTGCAAATCTGCACATCACTGTTATCACATCTGCGTGCTTCTGACACTGCTGAGTCCATCTAGCCCTTGAGGTGAATTGTTTCATTCTTGTCTGTTTGGTGGGACCCTTTCACTTTCACTGCTACAGCTGCCAGGTGAGTGATTTGTCGGGTCTAGCCCCTCACTTACTGCCCAAGCCAGTCCAAAGGAAACTACTTACTTCTCCCTTTCAGATAAGCTTGCCAGATTTTGTGAAAACAAAAAAATAAAGACAAAACATCAACAGATTACCTAGTGTGCTCATTTAAATTTGAATTCCAGATAAACAGTGGATAATTTTTTAGTATACATATGTGCTATGCAATATTGCGGACATACTGACACTAAAAATTATCCATAGTATATGTGAAATTCAGATTTAACTGAGTGTTCTGTATTTTATCCAGCAATCCTACCCTCAGAAAAAAATCGATGCTCCCCAAACACCTTTTCTAACTTCACTCCCAAAGGCAGTTACATATTTTGGGGGAGGGACACTTTACCATGTTATTGCTGGAGAAACTGTGTCTCAGGTTAACTAACATGCCCAAGGTCAGATACTGAGCATGTGGTAGATCTTAGATTCAAACCTTTGTGTGTCTGCCTCCAGAATTTGTTTCTTTCCTCTATTCTTCCATCAAACTACAGTATGCAATGGAGAAATGAGGAAAAAGAGAGTTTATTTTACCCATTTTCATAGATTTCCCCATATCTATCTGTGTTAATTACAGCATATTCTAAGTTGCTGGAAGAGAGAAACTAAAAAATGCTTATCACATTACAGTGGTAGGGGAGAAATGCAGGAGATCTTCTAAAATCCAGGTTTCTTCCATTGTGTAGCTTCCCCTTCTGGGTTACCACCACATCCACACGCTAGTTTCAGGGAAGGGCAAAAGAGCAAGCAAGTCCAAGGCAAGTAATTTTGTTTCATACAAGTGGCACAGAAGTTGCACATATCACTAGCACTCACTTTCCCTTAGGAGACAGCTACCTAGTTAAATAAGATGTCCTCTTTAATCTGTTAATGTAATTAATTTAATTAATGTATTTTAAGTGTTGAACCAATCTTGCATTCCTGAAATGAAGTCAATTTAATCACGATGCACTATACTTTTATAAAAATACATTCCCATCTTTAGTGTGCCAATATTTTGTTAGGACTCTTGCATGTATGCACATGAGTTAAGAGTGGTCTGTAATTTTCCTTTTTGTATTGTCTTCAATTTTGGTATTAAGTTATTCTAGTCATATAAAATGTGTGATTGAATATTTTCTTTTACTTGTTTTGCAAAGGACTTGTATAACATTGGATTTATTTTTTTCCGGAATGTTTAATATATCTCAGTGATAAAACGTTTTGAGCAGTTTTAAAAAAAAATTTTATTTTCTTTAATGTTATATAAAGTTTTATGGTTTTCTATTTAATATTGAGTTAGTTTGGTAATTTATATTTTTCTAATAATGTCGACTTTGTCTAAGTTTTCAAATTTTTGATATAAATACTTTTATAGTACTAACTTATTTTTTAAATCTCTTTTAAACCTTTTATTTGTAACATTGTGTATATGTGCCATTTCTTTCTTTGTGTCTCTTTTTTCCCTAGTCACTCTTGCCTGAAGTTCTTCAGTTTTATTAATGTTTTCAAAGTATCAACTTTGGTTTTCTTGATTCTTTCTATTTTGGTTTACTTTTGTATTTTCAGTAATTATTGCCATTCTTTTAAATTTTTCTCCTTCAGTTTTTTTTTTTTTTTTTTTTGGTTGATATTTTTCTAACTTCTCAAGTTGTTTGTTTAGCTCACTGACTTTCATTCACCCTTTCTTCTTTTCTAATACAAGTGTTTAAGGTTATAAATTTCCTTCAATATTGCTTTAGCTATGGTTCAAGACTTTTGATAGAAAGTTTTTCATTAATTTTTGATTCTTAGTATTTGTAATTTCCTTTATGATTCCCTCTTGATCTTTGAATCAACTGGATGGACATTTTGAAATTTCCAAAATATGATGGCTTAAACATTTTTCTTCTTGTTATTAATTTGTACCTCAGTTGTGTTATGAGCTGAGATAATGGTGAACATGATGGCAATTTTTAATGTCTTTGCAGGTTTTGGGCCACACTTTCACTTTATCATTTGTTGATTTATTTTTTAAATGTCTCTGCTTCATCTAGAAATATTTATCTAGCAAAATAAGAAGCATCAGTTAAAACTCCCGTGTAACAGTTGTAAGTACCTGGATTGTGCAAACAATCTCCCCAAATATTACATCTCCCTTCCAACAACTCCAAAGTGGCTATCCAGTGCTTAACATCTCTGAGTTACCACCTACTGGGTGGGTCTCATCTCCATGGAAACACGCAATCAAAGAATTACAATCTAATCAACACTAATAGGTCTGCCCACACAGGATTGCACCAAAGATAATCATTTGGGGGACATAATACATTCAAACTGGCACAACATCTAAGACCAACCTGCAAACCAACAATTATATGTTAATTATTGACATCATAGTGACATGAATAAAGTACAGTGGTAGAACAGGAGTAATACATCATTATGCCTGAGGAAATCAGGGGAGGGTTTGCAGAGAATGTAATGCTTAGCCTGAGACTTCAAGGATGAATGGAAATCATGTGTCAGGTAGATTTAGAAGATTTGGAAAGGTCACTCAGATTAGAGGGAATAGTGTATAAAGGCACTGAGAAATGTCAGAACACCCTATATTCTTGGACTAACAAGTATTACAAACTGTAAGAGGGTCACCTTTAGGAGGAAAATTAGAAAAATATAGAGTTAGATGGGTAATGGGGTTACCTCTACATACTCAAGCTTTTATTTTTTCTGTCTTTGTGGAAATACGTGGTCTGCCTGAAAGAAATGGACACAGAGATTCAGTTCTCCCTGGTTAATGGAATATTAGATGCTTATTTTGCGGGGTGGGAAACAGAGGGAAAAAGACAGCCCAGCCAAACACCTGGGACGACACAGGGCACTGTGTTCTGAGCTTGCCATCTGATGCATGTACAAAGACAGTGGGAGAGCAAGGGGTGAAAGATCATGACTGAGCCATCTTCACAGGAAAGAGATCAAGTAAACATACAAGCCCTTACTGATAGCATGGTGGGGTCCAATTTTCTATGCAGCAGTTATTCTGACCACCATGGTCTCCAAGTTGATGGAGGAGGGATCACTGTCCTAAATAGTATGAGGTGGCTGGACACATGACACCCAACACTGGACAGATGAGACTGATGATCACAGCCCAAGGGACACTGACCACCCTACAGGGCCCCTAGGGGTTGCCCTGGGGAATAGAGGAAACCAGCAGGGACTGTGGGAGGCAAGCTTTGCAGTAGCAAGAGACTTTGAATGATTCTGCGGCTGACAGGAAACTGGAGAAGAGTGGGTAGAGTGCAGCTGGTTCGGCTACTAGGGCAGCAAGTGGGGAGCCTTTCCCACTAGGTGGGGGACATATCTGGGGAGAGCTGGGGAACTCAGAGTTAGGCCTTTGGGGCCCTGTGGGATTCAAAGATGTGAAGGCAGCACTTGAAATTTTAGGCCTTACAATACAGAGGTTTACTTTCTAACCAGTGTTTTTATTATTATCATTATTACTAATGGTACTATTACTAATATTGGTTTTAAATGAGGATTTGGGACTCATATCTTGAAAAATAGTAGAATAACTTTGCCAACTTTCTCTTTGCCCTAGACAGTCCTCTTTCCATTTATTTTCATTTTACATTGGTATGTTAATTTCTTTCCCAAATGAGTCAGTAAAGATGGAAATGTTAAATTAGTTGAAAAGACATATTTACATAGCTCTGAAGAAAAGTACAAGTATCCTGAATCAGCATAGAGCTTTAAGAAAAAAAAAAAAAAAGTCATTGCTTTTATCCACTGCAATGAGAGGAAAATTATAATGGGTATTCTAACAATGGAACAGGAAAATATCCTGAATGCAATGAAGTCCCATAGCAATCCAAGACACTGTCATATACATTCAACCATCCCAGGGGAACTTCATGACTCCTGTTTAATCAGGGCAGAATAGAAAAAGGAACTTACATTCTAGTGGAATATCTAGGGTGATCAACTCCTTCCTATTTGCCCAGGACTCTCCTGTTTTAATGCTGAATGTCCTCTGCGCTGGGAACTCCTTAGTCCTTGGCAAAGCAGGATGGTTGGTCTCTCTAGAGAGAATTTGTTTATAAGCAGGCCATTCACAGAAGATGAGGCTTAAGACTCTGGCAGAAAACTCAGGGAGTCTTTCTCAGTAATAGACCAAACTGGCTGGTACAGCAGAGTCTTGTAGACACTGGTATATGTGTACTGCATTCCATAGCTGGGGGACCTTGCTCTGCAAGAACGACTGGCTTCCCTCAAACTCTGACTTTTTAACTGGCACTCAGGGATGGCTTGAGATAAAAGTTTAAGTAAGCAAATTTTTTTCTTTTGTGCCCTGCCTCTTGCCCATTTTATACCTCCTTTAGCACATAATGTTCCTGTACCCTCCTTCCCATGACACTACCATTTGGCCACACAAGTCTAGTGCTTCATGCCTCTAAACCTTTGAACACAAAATCTCTCTCTCTCTCTCTGTATCTGTCAGGGTTCTCCAGAGACATAGGACCAATAGAATATATAGATATGTGTATGTGTGTGTGTGTGTGTGTGTGTGTGTGTGTATGTGTATAAATACATATATAAAGGTGTATATGTGTATACATAATTTATATATAATATAAATCAATCTCTCTCTCTAACATAAATCTGTCCCTCTCTCAGATAATTTATTTTATGGAATTGGTGCACACAATTATAGGGGCTGGCAGATCTGAAATCTGCAGGGCAGGCTAGCAGGCTAGAAACTCAGAAAAAATATGTGGTAGTCTTGAGGCAAAATATCTTCTCCAGGAGAGCTCAGCTTTTGACCCTAAAGCAAACTGACTGGATGAGGCTCACCCATGTTTTCAAGGGTAATCACCCTTACTTAAAGTTAACTGAGAGGTTGTAAATCACAATTACAAAATACCTTCACAGAAACATCTAGACTAGCGTTTGACCAAACAACTGGACAACAAAGCCTAGTCAAATTGAAACATAGAATTAATCATCACACCCACCCAATCTGCTACTAGGCCCAGATCAACCATTGCCTTTTGTGATGTCTTCTCCATTTTAGCCTGACAAAATGAATATCCACCTCTATGCTGTTTTCATGGCATTTTTACTAGTTTTTATAAGAGCAGTGTTCATACTTCAACATAATTATATATCTCTATATCTACCTCTAGAATGTGATTTCTTTCAAACAGGGAAAATATATTATTTATCACTTTTTCCCAGTAACTTTTATATTGACAGTGTTTGATAAGTGCTTCTAGACTTTTGTTTCCAGAAATGTGATACACCAAACCACCTGAAAAACACCTTTGAAATGCTGGAACAAAATATTACAAACATAACTTTAGATGCACACTTAGGTTTTCAAGAAAGTGAGAGAAATCCTGAGGGGTCACAAGGAAAGAAGAAACTGAAAATCAAAGTGGTACGTGTGAAATAACATTGGGACTATCCTGAGGGATTTGCCAGCTTCAGTAACCAAAGAGTTTAGGTTTTTATGGCCACTGGGGGTGGGGGTGGGGGAGCAGGAAAACAGGCCTTGTTTTCAGCAAGGTGGGGAATTGAACGGAATGTCAAGTAAATCTCTACAGAGGGAGATGTCTCCATCAGTAGAACAAAAGGAGTTTATCCATAACCTTAAGTAGAAATGCATAAATTCTATTGAAAGACTTTTTAAAAGATCTAGATAAATGGGGAGCCATTATAAAGTCATAAACTTGAAGATTTAGTAACAAAAAGATGCCAGTTTTCCGAAAATTATTCTTATAGATTCAGTATAATTCCAATCAAAATATAAACAAGGGTTATTATTGGAAGTTTTTATTGGAATCTCAGATTGTGAGATTCACATGAGAGAGCAAATGGGCAAGAACAGACAAAATGATTTTAAAAAACTAAATGACAGATTCTCATTCCGATAGATTTCAAGATGTCATTGGCCTAGGAATAGAAAAGAGAGCTGATTATATTTTTAGATTGAAGTACCTTACAAATCAGTGTGGAAATTATATTTTATAAATGCCACTATAATAACTGGTTGTCACATATATTTTAAAACCCAGATCCCTATCTTACAACAAAAATAAAATTAAATTCCAGCTATATTAAATTCCTATCTGTGAAAGTCAAATGGTTAAAACTTTGAATAAAAAGGGCAGGCAAGTATCTTGAGAACCTTAGAATGCTGAAGGATTCCTTAAATAAGACTCAAAAAGAACAAATTACTAGGGAAAAAATGAACAAGTTCAACTACATTAAAATTAAAAGACCTAAGTAAGCTAGACAAACCATATGTTGGTAGAAATTATTTACAGTGCTCAGTACCAAGAAAGAAAAAATATTTGGAATTTTATGAGACACTATTATAAGTAAGAATAAAAAAGGCAAAAAACCCAGCAGAAATATGAGCAGTCAGTTGTAGAAAGGGGAAACAATGAACATATTATAGGAAATTTAACGTCACCATTAAGAAGCAACATACAAAATTTTAAAATATATACAATTTAACAAACATCAGATTCACAAAAACTGAAAATGCTGTAAATAGCAAGCATTGAGGAAAATGTGAAATAGCTGATACTGATTTTCTGTGTTCAAATCTTGGCTCTACAACTTAGTAGCTGATTGACCTTGAACAATCTCTGTGCCTCCATCTTCTTATGTTAAAACTGAGGATAAAATAATGGCACACTAATGTATAAGACGGTTGTTAACATAAAATGAATTGATGGATCTAAGATACTTGGTACAATGTCTGGACATAATGAACACATAATAAAAGGTAGCTGATGAAAGTGAAACTCATTAAAAACTCATTAGAGAGCAATTTGGCAAAATTTAGTCAATTGAAGATGCACAAACTCAAAACTCCTAGGTATAGCCCTGAAATCCTTGTCATCTTACTGTCTTCTTTATCAGACTTTGAGGGAAGGCCTCTGCCCCTTTCCTAGGCCTTTGACTTTATGGTCTTTCTTGCTGCTTTTATGGACAGTTAAACTAGCCATTGAGTTATCAATATCTAGAAGGAATCACCTAAAACTTGACAGAGCAATTTTCATGTGGTGATTACAAAGCATAGAAGACCATCTCATCAAAATGAAACAAAGATGGTTCCATATCCTGCTATCTATGGCAAATATCTGAAAAAAACCATTTAATTGGTGAGTAGATATGGTTCTAGTCCTGGCTCCACTTTCTAACCTGCATAACCTTGGAGAAGTCATTTCATTTCTCTGAGCTTTAGCTGCCTCTTCCAGTAAATGATATGATCTCAAAAGTAATTTCCAGCTCAAACATTCAATTCTTGGCTCATGAGACAGGAAAATGCCCCTCTAATATACCTGATGCTTTTCAGTAGAGTTAGGGAAAGAGACGTCTTCATGCTCAATATTAACCCCTCAAGTGACCTTTCCAGAAGTGTTGTAAGGTGGTCCAGAAAAACAGAAATACCTCTAACAGCTTGAGACTTTTTAATTTGTTTCTGTTTTCCAAGGTGGAAAAAGCCCTCAGGTTTCAATGAATCATAATCCACTGTGGAAGTCCCATCATTCAGTAATCACTAAAAAAGAAGTCGCAGTGTGTGACAAAGAAAAGTAAGCGCAAAAAAACTGGTAGTTGGAAGAATATTCCATAAATTACGAGACACCTGGAAACAGTGCCCAAGCAGCTTTCTTTCTTTCACGGCTGTATAAGATAAAAGATAATCATGAAGAAACTCACACAAGGTTTTAGAATTTCTATTAGATTTGAATGCCATGGTTAAAATGGCGGACTCAGAGAACATACAGATAATAAAATAGTCCAGCCTCTGTGCAAGAATTTTAGTATGATCATTCTTGCCAGATGAAAACTTTTCTCTCACAAGAGCCTTCCAATTTAATCAAAAGTAGTAAAGGGACAGGGAATTGAAAATAAATGGTATTCTTCAGTGAGTTGATTTTTAACACATGTAGCTTTGTTTTAAACATGAATTTCTAGCTATTTATAATCTATTAAAATGATTTTATCTATTGAAAATAGCAGAGATTTTACCTTTGCCTTCTGGTAGCTGCCTGGAGCATCTGCATGTCGATGTATCTGATGCACGATTCTTGTTGTCTAAAGGTCAAGAAAAGGGAAAAAACTTCAATGAATTTTCGCATGTATTACACTGATTGTATTTGCTATTCATTTGGCCTAGTTCTCCCTTTGTTTTCTTCAACTCCTAAAGCTGAAAGAAGCTTTGCAGAGAAAGGAAAAATATGGCTCACATTTCTGCAAATGCTAATGGTAACAGCTTAGCATGGCTTAGATTGTCTGACCTAAACCTTCCCAATCAACCCAAATGGTCCAACTTTTGTAGACAAATATTATGATGTGGCATACTATTGCACTGGCATTTCTTATGTCAGAAAGGCCTTAATGAAACAGAGTTATAGGAACAAAAGAATTACATCAATGTTCCAAAATTTATTTCACAACTCCATCTGCCAGACTTAGTACAGACTTGCTCAGGAAGTCACTACCAATCATGGGATATTGGTCCTCCAGATGAAAGATGCCTTTTATCCAATTTTACTGGCTAGTTGGTGCGAAGGGGAGCAGGGAATTCAGCTGCTTCAGGCAGCCATGTGAAAGCCTCAGCCCTAAGAATGGAAGTTTTAACTAATCAGAAATGCTACATACTTGGTGTGGCAATTGGAATGAGTGAGTACCTAAAAGACTTTTCCTAAAAGCAAATGTTTCCCTTCTCTTTATATCACGAACACCTCTGCATTACAAAGAGAGCAAAAAAAAAAATTTTTTTTTTCAAAAAGAAGAAAATTGTAGGAGGCATCACTATGGGAAAGACAACTGCATCTTTCAGCTCAAAGCAATTTTGGCTTCAGAGAACATGGAGAATACCAATGATATCTTAGTGCACTCAGTCAAACAGAATTAGATAATGTAAGTTGCTAGATTTTTCTGCCTCCTAAAATTCTTCTCTGTAGTCCCTTATAAATGTGCAAAGCATTTCTCTTTATTAACTACGTATGTTATAAAAGATTTCTCTTTTGCCAAATTCAATTTTTCCTTAGGCAAAAATATAGCCAGAATAGAATATTTTTTCTAATAAGTATCCTTTTGAAACATTATGAATATATTTTATGGTCTAGACTGGATTAGCCTTTTCAATAAAACTGTGTAATAAGGGTAATAATTTATAATTTTTAAATTAACTTGTTTTTTTCTCCTGGAAATGATACATTTCAAAGGAATTTTGCAAAGCTTGTCTTTCTTATTTGACAAAATAGAGGTCACAATGAAATGGTTTTTGTCATTCACATAATGTAGCCCAAGAAAGTGAAAACTGAAAAAAATCATAACACTGCTTCTCAAAATTACAGGGAAAAAGAAACTGACACAATACCTCTAGAGAGATACTTTGCTCCATGGGAAATTACTTTTGTTTGTTATTGTTGATTTAAGGGTTATTAAAGAAAAAAACAAAACCTTTAAAACTCCAAAAGTTGTTTATCTTGTTTACTTACTGAATTCACATATAACTAATAAAATATCCTTTTCAACAGCAATATCTTTGCAAAAACTATTATTCCATGAATTCTAACAGACATTTACATTTTAAAATACTTTGGAAAGTATTGTTTACAACTATAGTTAAAATTTTACTTAACTGAATTCTAACAAACTAGGATCTGTTCAAGAAACTGAAATCCATATCCTGGTAGAGGATCCACAGAAATAATAATGTGCTGCAGTTTTTAATGCTTAAATTGCTGTACTATTTTAAGCATTTTACACGCATTATCTCTAGTGATTTTATTTTTAAAAAATAACACGAGGTATGTATTGTTATTATACCCTTAATAGATGAGGAAACTGACTATTAGGTTTGCTAAGTTGGCCAATGTTACACAGTTAGTAAATGACAAGTTTGGACTCCAAATCTCCCTAACTCCAAGGCTTTTCATCCCTTCCTAGGCCATTATGGAGATCTATTTACAGCAAATTCTCTGCCTCCAGAAATCCCCTATGAATCTTCTCTCTGGACTTTGTGTGGGAGGGAAGGCTGTTATGGAAGTTGCATTACTGAAAAAAAGAATATGTGGAGCTAAATAGATAAGGAATTCATATACCTGCCCAGTCATCAGACAGTTTTACCTTGCAATTCCTTTATCTCTTCTTTCCTCATTAACTTTCCTAAACTCTCCCATGCCTACTCAAACAAAACACCTCCAAAAATAAAAGAGCTCTAAGAAAGAAAAGGATGGGAGTCGCGTGTGCTTGCAAACCCCCCTTTCACCTTTTAGGGCTCAGCTTTACTTTGCACTGGCTAATGTAGAGCAGCATTTGATTGAGGTCAATTTTATCTCTAGCTCTCAGAGCTGAAGAATATGATTTCTATTGTGTATTTGTTATACATAATTCAAATCCACTTGAAGAGAAAAAATTTTATATTGAGGATTCTGTTAAAGAAATTTTACATATTACCTTAGGTCTGCTTACTATAGACACTTAACAGTTACACACAAAGGAAGATAAATTGCATCAGTGTTTACAAAGAATCCACTGATGTCATCACTTCCTGCTTCCTTCCTTTCAACATTTTTAGCAACTCCAGTCCCAGTTCAGCAAAGTTAAATTACACCCTATCAAAAGACTGGTTACCCTGCCATTAAATATCTAATTTCATTAAATTACTATGAACCAAACTCAAAGCTCTTCAGTTACTCCTGTTCCATTGAGATGGATCTACAAGGGGCACAGCTAGACTTAGGATTATTTTTCCAGACATTCACACCACCCACCTCTGCCACTGATGCAAAGTCTCCATTCTCTCCTTGAAGTACTCAGAGAAGAGGAAAGGGGTATTGGGATTGGTGGAGGAGAGAATTTGTGTATTTGCCATAGGGAAATAAAGAGGGCTCCTTGTCAAACCGTCTTGTCCCTCTTGCTTACAGGCATGCACATTGTGATGGTTAAGTTCATGTGTCAACTTGGTCAGGTAATGATGTCCAGTTTCTGGTCAAGCAAGTGCTGCCCTAACTGCTACTGTGAGGACATTTCATAGACTTAAATCATCAGTAAGTTTATTGTGTCTATGGCTGACTACATCTACAATTAACTGAGGAGATTGCCTTCATGAGAGACATTTCATCCAATCAGTTGAAGGTTTTAAAAGAAGTGGTAACTTCAGCAGTCAGAAGAGAATTTTCATCTCTGCTTCAATCAGCCAGCCTCTCCTCAGAATTCATTGAAAACCCTCATTAGAGTCACCAGCTTGCAGCCTGCTCTACAGAATTTGGACTCATGCATCCCCACAGTTTTGTGAGACACTTTTATAAAATCCCATATTTATAGATAATCTCCTGTTGGTTCTGTTTTCCTAGAGAACCCCAGCAAATACACAAATCAAGCCTTGTTCACTGCCAATAGAATGTTTGTCTAGCTGTCAGGAAATGGAATAATTTACCTTGTGTATTAGTTAGGGTTCTCTAGGGAAACAGAATCAATGAGAGGTGTCTCTATCAAATTGTAAAAGTGACTCATGCAACTGTGGGTATGCAAGAGTCCAAATTCTGTAAAGCAGTCAGCAAACTGTCAACTCCAAGGAAGATGTCCGATGAACTACTCAGGAAACGAACCGGCAACTTCGATGAACTCCTCAGGAAATGAACTGGGATCTTCGACGAATGTGTTCAATGAACTCCTAAGGAAACGAACCAGCAACTTCGACAAACTCCTCAGGAAATGCTTCACTGGGCAGCCAAAGAAGAAGTGAAGGTCCTCTATCTGTCTTGCTTATAAGTCTTCAACTGATTAATTGGATTAAATCCAGCCAACTGTATTCTCTCATTGTGGAAGGCACGCCCTTTGATGAGTCATCAGTCACAGCTGCAGTCAATTGACTGATGATTTAATAAACCAGCCTGTTGGTTTATTAACCAGCCTCAAACATCCTCACAGCAATTGTTAGGCCAGTGTTTGCTTGACCAGACAGCTGGGTACTATCACCTGGCCAAGTTGATACAAGAACCTAACCATCACATCTTGCTTACTACTTTATACTTCACACATTTTTAATGTCTGTACATTGTTTCATTTAGCTCAATGGGACACCATTACTGTTTCAATATTACTATCCTCAACTTTACAATTGAGGAAACTGAGCAAGGAGGAGATAAGTGACTTGCCCAAGGCACCAACATTTCTTAGTGTCAGATCAGGGAGTAGAAATCAGATTTTCTGAATCCTACTGTGCTGATTTGGATGTATTATGTCCCCAAAACACCATGTTCTTTGATGCAATCTGTGGGGCAGATGTATTAGTGTTGATTGGGTTGGAATCCTTTGAGTGTTTCCTTAGAGATGTGACTCAATGAACTGTGGGTGAAACGTTTGATTGAATTATTTCCATGGAGATATGGACCCCACCCTTCAGAGTGGATCTTGATTTAATCACTGGAGTCCTATAAAAGAGCTCACAAACAGAAGGACCTCAGAGCAGCTCAGAGGGACATTTTGGAGAGCAGCTCAGAGGGACGTTTTGGAGAGGGCCCCTGAAAGCAGACTTTTGCTGACAGTTTGGAGATGCAAGCCCAGTGTTTGCTCCGGAGAAGCTAAGAGAGAACAAAACACCCCAAGAGCAACATTTTGAAGAACTCACAGGAGCTGAGAGAGGAGCTGGAACACAACCCAGGATCAGCAGATGCCAGCCACACACCTTCCCAGCTAACAGAGGTTTTCCAGACAGCATCAGCCTTCCTTTGGTGAAGGTATACCCATGTTGATGCCTTAAATTGGACATTTTCATGACCTTCAGACTGTAAATTTGTAACCAAATAAACCGCCTTTATAAAAGCTAATCCATTTCTGGTATTTTGCATAATGGCAGCATTAGCAAACCGAAACACCTACTCCAGTATATTTTTCTGCTATGGAATCCCATGCTCATATTAATTTTCTTTAGCAAATTCCACAAGAAATATGATTTTTCATGGATAACAGATATTCTAAAATATTTTATAATAGTGAGAAGGAGCAGTGGAGAAACCTGCTTTTAAAAGTACTTCCAACCCTTCAACTGGGCTCTCCAGCTCATAGTTTTTGCAGCATTGTATAGAGGTAAATAAGATAGATTTGTCCCTATCTTCTTTGTGCCATTTACCATCTGAATGAAATAGCAGATTGCCAGACCTCTCAAAGCCAAGGGCTGCTGGGAAGAAGGAATCTGCTGATGTACGTGCAGTGCTTAGCTTAGGGATTGGCACGACATGAGCACTAAGTGAAGAGGAGCTGCTGCGGCCCATGAGTCCACATCCTAGGATCTCACCAATGTAACTGGTCTCAAAAACACAGACAAAGAAATAGAGGCCAGCTCACAGAGGGGACATGCTTTCCCAAGATTACACTGGACATTAATCATGTGGCCTGGAGAAAAACCCATGTGTCAGGACATGTAGTCCAGTGTTTGTTTGTTTTTCCACTAAAACCACAAGCCTCTTTAAAACAATAAAATAAATATAAGTTTTTTGTATGTGCAAGTTAATGCATCATACACACATCCTAAATTACCTTTTCCTTGCCTTCGGTAACATGAGCCTTTGCTCTGTACACATCATCCACTTTAAAGTAATTTTGCTCTTTTATAGTTGGCTGCCCTTCTAACGTCATTCTTTGCTTCAAGCATCATCTTTGAAGAAGCACCATAAAGAATATCATTTTATTCAGTTTGGGATTTCCTTTAGGGATTAATCATTAGCTGCATAAGGAGTGTCTCTTTCCAAGGGAAGAAAAGCCACGAGTGAAAAACATGACTTCAAATGCTCAACACCACCAATATGCATTCCCTTAAAGTTCACCAGTTCCCGGCATTAAGCAATACAAAATGTACTAAATACAGAAGATCCCTCCCTGTGTATTTCTGAGTCATGTATACATAGTATTCAATGCTTTTTAAAGCTTCCAACAGTAAGTTTAATGTTGAGCAGTTTAGGGGTTCCTAGGAAAGGTTCAGGTATGAGTGTGTCTTCCTTTGAGCATTTCCCAACCAACACCTGGCAGTGTAGCCCGGTGTTCAGCTATCCCAGGTGGTACAACCTCAGGTACAGGGGGTGGAAGCCTGGGCCAGCCTCAGGGGTGCTCATCTAAGCCTGGGGTACACCAGGTACTTCCCTGTCCTCCACAGCTATGAAAGGAGCATAAGTCCTTCACCCTAAAAGGGTTGACAAGTTATTCTCCAAGAATGTTCTGCATAACACGAGGCACACTCAATTATCAAATGGGCTGGAGGCTAATCCCTTGCATGACTTTGTGTCATCAAACAATCTGGAATAAATGCAAAATTTCCCAAGAATATATAATTTACATGAGGCAAGCATGATGTCTCAGAAAGAGCAGCATCATCCTTTAACTGGGATAGAGCCTCCTTAATTTGCTTCATTGTGGTAGGTGGGAACAAGATGATAAGATGATCTGCAGGATTTCTCTCTTTTTTTTTTTTTTTTTTGGCCTGCAAAAAGTATACAGACTGACAAAAATGTTGAGACTAGGCAGAGAAGAGAAAGGATGAAGTTATTTACATTTTAAATAATCAGAGCCATGATCCCTTTTACTGACAATGCTATGGTCCGAAATAGACACTGATTCATTTATTTAGAAGATATTTATTGAGAGCCTCCTGTGTCCAAGATACTCAGTTAAGTTCTATATAGTTCTATATTAGATAAATCACAACTTTCCCTTCAGTGAGCTTATAGTCTAGGAGAGTGTATATGGCATATACGAAGAAAATAAAATGGGAAAAATGCTGAAAAGGACCTGAGGAGATGATCTCTGAACTTGAATGTTAGGTCAGATTTTACCTTGTGGAAATTGAAAGAAAGAGCAAGCCAGGTAGAAAGGTACAAGAACAAGAAAGCACCAACGTATAAAAGCTTGGACTAATAAGAGAAAAGGGTCAATTCAGCTAAAATAGTGCACCTAAAGGAGATTAGAAGAAGATAGGTTTAAAGGAAGTAGAGACAGATCAGGGAGAATCTTAATGTCATTTTTACTTTATTTGGGAGACAGTGATGAGACATCAAAGTTATTCAAGCAAGGCAGTGATGCAATCAGATGTGGCACAGCATAATTTTCCAAAGACATGTGAGATTAATAAGAGTGAGAGACCGACAGAAGTGAAATCATTAGAGGGCCATTGGGCCACCCAATGAAGGTGGGAACAGAAAATTTTTTTAAGTGGGTTGAAGAATATTGTGGTCCATAAGGACCTGAAAACCAACTTCATACGTGGGCTGGAGGTGGACAGCACAGACAAAAGAAGACAGAGGGGTCAAGGACGACCCTCCTGCTTCAAGTCTACTTAACTGGAAGGATAGTGAGACCATGAACAGAAAAGGTGCCAATTTAGCAGGAAGATGATGATGTCTATATATTGAACTTGATGTTCCAGAAAATGCAGGTGAAAATGCTGAGAAGAAAGTTTTTGGAATTTTCCTACATTATAGAGATGGTTGAAGAATTAATAAGAAGGGATGAGACTGCCAAGGAATAGACTTGAGAAGGAAAAGAGAAAATGTTAAGGACAGATTACAGGTAAACTTATATTAACATGTGGAAAGAGAAAAAGGAAACAAGAGATACAGTCAGAAGGTGTAAAAGGCAGCCAGCAGGATATTTTGATAATTTTATATTTAATTGTAATTTCTATGAAAATTAATAAATATTTTTAAGTGAATCTAATAATAGTAAGATTGCCACTCCCCCAATTTACCTTAAAATAGTTCAGAACTTTCCGGGCAATTTTGTATTTACTGTTTTACCTAATCTGATATTGCAAATGTGGAATTAAATTCAGGTGCAGACTAACTATGTACAGCACATAAATGTTGAAAGTAAAACCATGGGACATAAGTGTGTGAAAGAAGCTATTTTTGAATTCCATTTTAGAATTTAAAATATATAGACTTTATGTGAATTTATTTCAGTTCTTTCTAAAAAGCCCACAACTTACATATTACAAATTGCTTCTCCTCCACTTGCATTTTAATACAATTATATCTTATCACCAATCCCTCATGGGGATGGTTTATTTTAACATTGGTTACATCAGTTTGATTTTTGCTAATTGTGCCACTCCTTACTAAACAAAGCAGAAAACATTTAAAAACTACTTAAAGAAAAAAGACTACACATTATTTAGGAGTATCTCATTTTCATTTCACAATTAAATCTTATAAAGTAATAAAGAAAATACACCAAACATCCTTGCTCTGTGAGTAATCTTCATGGAAGTGGGCTTAGATAGCTCACCTTTCACCTCACAGTTCTGTCAAGGTGATAGAGCAAATCTCATTATTCCCATTTTAGAGGTAAGCTTCATAGAAATCTTACCCCAAGTCACAGAGAGAGTCAAAGAAAGAGCTGTGCTTCTACAACAGTACAGAATGACTCCTCAGTAATTGTTCTCAAGGTTTCTTTCTTATTAACATTGATCAATTCCTGCTTTTCAAGGAGACATGATTCATTAATAATACTTAATAAAGGCTATTCTTGTTAAATTTAAGACCTTAATACTAGGAAGGGTCTAGAATATTTGAATATACTGGATGTATATGGAATCCTGTACCCAAAATAGAAGATACACATTCATTTCAATCACATTTGGGACATTTATTTAAAAGTGCATACGTGACCACAAAACAAGTTTTCAAGAAATATTAAAGGCTGTGTATCATAAAATTACATTGTCTGAACAAAATATAATAATGCTGGAAATCATAACCAAAAAGATACCCCCAAATACAAATTTCAAAGTACTGCTTTGAAAAATTGTATCAAAGAAATCAGAATGGAAATTAACATGTATAATTAAATGACAGTGAAAATATTATATATCAAAACTTGAAGAATGCAGCTAAAGCAGTAGAGGAAAATATATCACCTTAAGTATTAGAATACAGGAATGATTGAAAAGCTATTAGCTAAGTCAGAATATTAATAGCAAATTAAACCATATAAAGCAGAAGGAAGAAAATAAAAGTAGACAAACATTTCATTTTCCCATCTATCCATCGCCTATTTAGAGATACTGGAATATCAGGAAAAAGAACTGAGTCCAAAACCTGGTGTCTGGGATTTCTTTGCAGGAGCTTGGGATTTCTAAAGATATCTATTTAAAATATTTTCAGCATAATTTGGAAGAAGAAACATCAAGCATTGAAACTGGACAGCATAATTAAATGCTTTATCAGGACAGTGTTCCTTACTGCATTTCCTTAAAAAGCCAATTATCACTGTACTTTAAAATGTGCAACTATCTACAGACAAAAATGTAAAATTAAAATGAACTTTCAGACCACATCTAAAATGTAAAAAAAAAAACATGGAAGGAAATGAAATTTACATTAGATTTTTTATAGTTTCTAGGATTTTTGAGGAATTATCAGGATTCTCAATTACTCTATATTTTCTGTAAAGTGACAAAAGACACCAGATCCAGTACTTTCATTTTTCAAAAGTCATCATGCCCTGAGGCAGGCACACTCACTAATGGTGCCCATTACTTTGGGTAGGCAATGAGAAAGGAAAGTACGAATACTAAGTTCCAACTCTACCGCAAACAAATAGTTTAACATCACACCACAATTGCTGCCACACAGAAGCTAGCAAACTCTGGAAACTGGAAAAACAAAATTGATGAAGCAGACAAAATGGTTGCCACAACAGCTATTTGCTAAAGGTAAAACACTTTAATCTGAAAAGAATTTCTTAGCTCTTTACTTAGACTTTTCCTATTAGGCATATATCCATATACATCCTCTTCCATATGCTGCCTTAGCACTTTAGATGCACCTCTAAAATCAATTAATTAATAGTGTGTTAATTATCTATTATGATTCTGCTCCCCCACTAGACTACCTCTAGACTCATTTAACATATCCAATTTTAATTCTCCCTTATGCTCTCTGCAAAACGATGAGTGCCAGGAGAGAAACAATATTTTCTAATGCATCACCCCTCGGCACTGTGCACAGTACATGGCCAACCAAAGTAGGCACTCAATAGTAGTTTGTTGAAGAAGGAAGAAAGGGAGAGAGGGAAGCAGGGAAGGAAGAAAGGAAGAAAGGAAAAACAAGAAGCACTAAATTAGGAAAGGAAATGCAATTAGGACCAGAGGTAAATGGCTTAATAGCAACAAAAAGTTGTAATCTAAACCCTATGTTAAGAGCAATCAGAAAAGTAGTAAGAAAGCAAGCATAATAATTATAAAATCATCACATTTGGAATGTTTGGGATTTTCTTTGTTTGCTTGTTTTAGTAGAGGGAGAAACAACTGGACACACTACAACTGTTTCAATGGAAAACTGTGCTCAGAATGTGGAGAAGGATTTCTGATGGCATGTTATATGGAAAATCCACATTCACGCAGGTGAGCTCCTGTTTCTCCCCCTTCACAAATTGGCTCCCAAAGGGCTTCCCTTCAGATATATGGGAAGCATTATTTATAACACCCTGTTCACAGATGTCTCCAAATGACTAGAGCATCACTGTAATAATAAAGCAGAAAGAATGACCTTTAAGAATAAAAAAGTCTCAAGAAGAACTGAAGAATCCATTGGGCATTAGAGAGGGGCAGAAAACAGTGGTGTTTATATCCCTAAATATGTACCAGCTGCTCCATTTGTTTCAAAGACCCTCTGTGGTCAGAAATGAATAAATCTATGAAACAGTAGAGAACTTATCCCTGTTTTAAAAATTACTCAAAGTGACAAGTGAGTTCATGTGAATGACATTCTACTCTGCAACATCTGTATTAAATATTTATGACTGTGGGACTGTGCAGTGCCACCTATCCGGCCCCTGTTCTCAACTGCTGATGCTAAATCACCAGACTCAGCTTGGTAAACACATGAGCTGTGAAAATGACAGGCAGCTCCCTACTCATAATGAGCTTCATGAAGAATTATTTACTAAACCCAAATGGCCAGCATATGACAACAGACCTGCAGGGTTTTGCAGAACCTAGTTATTATGAGTTTTGAAATGTTTTACTTTTGTACTTGTGGGGAGAAATATTTATAGCATAACATATATTATTTCCTTGTCACTAGGAAAAGATAGTGTGGAATATGGAATGTTACATCTGCAGAGGAACATTTATCAGATTAAGACGCCGCCGTATGACAAATATGAGAAAGAACACCTTGCATTACACATCATGCTAGCTCTCACTTATTGAGAGCTTGCCATGTGCTAGGCCCTCTGTAAAGATTGAGTGACTTGCTGAAAGTAACATAGTATGTACATGCCAGAGACAGGATCTGAATCCAAGTCTGTCTGATAATAAATATATTTTTTCAATATATATCCAACTCTCATTTAAATTATCCTTATAACAGCCCCAGAATTAAGGAAAGCAATCACTGGTGGGTTCATTCATTCATCCATCCAAATATTCATTTATTCATTATTCATTAAATGCCTACTAGGTGTCAGGCATTATAGTTTAGTGGATATAGAGACTGGGTTCCATAGAGGTTAGGTTTTCCAAATGAGATTCTTGTTTTCATTCTTCCTATTGCTTCTATTTTTCAAAACATCCTATACGGATTATCTATATTCAATCCAGACTAAAGCAGATTAATTATTTAGGTATCTGTATTGTCATAGCATGTCTTAATGGGAGACACAATGTTTTATAATTCATCAGTTTGAATAACATCAAAGTGTCCTCAAGTGTCTAAGTATTTAGGGGCAGTAGATTAAGTCCACATATGAATGGTGCTTCCAAACTTACCATATGCAACATGGGACTGAATATTATTTTTCAATTTATATAGATAGAATGGACATTGTTGTTAGAGATTGAATCATGCCCCCCCCCCCCCCCAAAAAAAAAGCATTTTCAGGTCCCAATCCCTGGTCCTGTGGGTGTGAACCCATTCGTAAATAGGACCTCTGAAGATGGTATTAGTTAAGGTGTGCCCAAACTGAATGAGGGTGGGTCTTAATTCAATAAGGCTGAAGTCCTTGTAAGCAAAGGAAATTGGACAAAGAAGCCACGGGGAGGAGCAAGAAACTGGAAGTCAATAGAACCTTGAAGAGAAAGGAGAAGCCACCATCATGTGCATTGTCATGGGACGGAAAAGCCAAGGAACCCCAAAGATTGCTGGCCAGCCAGAAGATACTGACCCCGGAAGGAAGCAAGTTTTCTACCCTCTGAAACTGAAACAACGATCAATAAATTCCTGGTGGTAAGCCAATCCATTGGTGGTATTTGTTTTAGCAGCTGGGAAACACCTGAAACATAAAAGCTATTTTCCCTTGTATAACTTTCCATTGGACATGCTGTTACTTGATTTCTTCTAAACAATGCTGTTACAGGAAGCTCATTAATGTCTTAAGCCTAAGGAATATAAAAATCATTTGGAAGAACCTACTGAATATTTTGCCATTTGCAAAGTTCTCTGGGCACAAAACAAGTCAGTTCTGAGTGACAAGGAGCTTCAAACCCTAATGACCTGAATTATGGATGGGCAAGGTCAGTGGTCATAGAGGTCATTCCTTTTTAAATAACCTTAGCAGAGCTTAGGAAGAATGAGGAGAAGAAAGAGTATTAAACGGCCAGCAGAACTTAAACAACAACAACAACAAAGATAATTGGAGTCTACTGGAAGGCAGAGCTATTGATTCTGGAACACAGAGAGTAGGTAAAGATTGAGCAAATCTAAAGGGGAAATTAGACATTTTTTTTTTTTTTTTAATGACTGGGAGAGAAGGAACTTGCTACCCTGAAATGGCATCAATATCCAAGGCACAGCCAATTATCCTTGGAGACAAGGATAACCGAGTCTCCTGATCCCTTGCAAGGGAAGAAACTGGACTTGCATCCTCATTATGATTGCTCATATTTGAAGTATTTGAGAATCTATATTTCCCACTTTCTACTTTATTTATGCTAATGTGACATTTCATGATAACTACCATTATTTTTCTGAAAACAGGGCCTATAGCTTCTGACACTCCATTTAGTTACTGAACCTTTGTTAGATTGTAAATAAACCATTTAATTTATAAGTATTAAAATTGTGGTGACATATACAAAAATAGTTTTTAAAGCGACCTCAAAAATATTTATGACCATACCTCCCTCATGAGACATTTCCTAAGAAGCATTATATTTGAGATAAAAAAATTTGAGATTAAAAAAAATGTGGATAAGAAGCAGCAAAGATGTGATGAAGACTGTGGTGAACTTGAAGTCAAGAGTCGATTTAAATTTTACTTCTTTCACAAAGCATTAGAGTAACTTTGGGCAAGTCCCTTGACTTTAATGAGTTTGTTTCCATGGCCTTAAAATGGAAATATAACTAGTGTCCTCAGTTGTTAGTAGGGTGTGAATACAATTGGTCTGTATTAATACTACTAAAATTTCATTGTCTTTGCTTCCATTTTCTACAAGGCCCTTCAAAGTCTCATCCAGCTATTTCTTGAAGGACTTTATTTCTTGAAGTCCTTGAGTGTGTTAGCTACAGTATACTAAACAGTATCCTGCTCTGCTGTCCCTGCCCCTCCTCACGGCCTTGCAAAGCTTTACCACATTCACTGCTGCTGGGACCCGTGTCCATTACAAAGATTCTCTCTTCTAATGTTTCAAAAACTGCCAACTCTTAAACTACCAGGGTGTCAAGCTAGAGTTGGCCAAGGCACTAGTATCTCAAGGCATTTTAAGTGGAATTGAAAAGAATAGCTTTTTGTCCAGTTGTCACTCTGGACACTGCGGTATGCTTACATGGCTCACAGATTCCAAGTAACCATTCTTTCAGCTTCTAACTGTGATTCCTTTCTCCATAGGGCTCAGACGTGAGTCCTCGGGGTTGGCCCACTGGGGGTTGACACAAGTCCCTGCTGTCCTTTCTCTAAACTTGAAGTATAATGCCACCTTTTTTATTTTTTTAATTTCCCTTAATCATAGCAGATCCTCTTCAAGCCCTAACACTCCCTAAAGTTAGCAGCAAATTTGGTAGCAGTTAGCAGTCATTTTCATGGTTTCCTCTCCTTCCATTACGGGGCTGGTGAACCTGGAGGCTTCCATGCTTCAGAAGAAGTGGGGGAAAGCCCAGGTTTTCAGTCTAGGGTTATAATTCAAGGTGCCTTGTCCAACTCCATGGAGTTGGTATGTAGGAGCATGGCTGCTCCACTTCTGCTATGCCGATCTCGGCCTTGAGGCATGTTTTTGACATTTCCAGCCAACAGGGCTTAGTACCTAAATCTCTGAAGGTGTCCTTAGAGATGAGCAGAATGGGGCCTCATCCACTTGCAGAGCCTGCTACTCTCCAGACTTCCTAGTCTTAGAGAGCCCTGTGATCACTACTTCTCCCTCCCTTGTTTTGCCTTTTTCCTTTGAAACACCGTTTTAATACCTCCTTCCTCTCTCAGATGATCCACGTCCACCTGCTTGATGGATCCACACTAAAAGTCACAGAATCAGTCAGTTGGTTAAATACAGACATGTCTATTCGATCCACAAAGTACAGCTCTTGCTCATTCACAGATACCATATTTGCAAAATCAGTTACTTGGTGAAATTTATTTATGACCTCCAAATCCATACCCATGGGGTTTTCAAGGTCATTTAAGTCATAAGCAGAGCAGCAAAAAATTTGATTCACTGCACTTGCATGTTCCCAGCTGAGGTCAAACAAAGCCACCCTATACCTTCCTGTTTCAGTGTCCTTTTCATGATATATTTAGTGCCTCTGTTTTATTTTGCAATTTCTGTGCTTTTTGTTGGTGATGGTGCTATTTTAAATGACCCCACAGCATAAAGCTAAGTGCTGTCTAGTGCTCCTAAGCACAAGAAGGCTGTGATGTACCTTACAGAGAAAATATGTGTGCTAGCTAAGCTTTGTTCAGGCATGAATTATAGTGCTACTGGCCATGAGTTCAATATTAATGAATCAAAAATACATATTAAATAAGGTGTCTTTATATGGAAACACACCTAAAACAAACTTGAATACTGATCAGATAATGAAAATGTTGTGACCAGAGGCACGGGGGAACTTAACCCTGTGTTTCCCCAGGAGCAATGGCTCGGTATTCACAAATTCCGTGAATACTGCAAATAAAGAGAACTGACTGTAGTTTATAAAATTTGAGCCAACATTAAAAATTAAAACTTTTTACATGTATCAATCTGGATTTGTGACTTCTATTAATAAATCAAAAGATCTGACAAATTAGACCCACAATCCTACATGTTAAGAGTGGGCAGCAGCTGGGTAGCCATTTCCATGGGGCACATACCCTCCAGTTTTCCACAGAACTCACCACTCCCTATTGCATTACACCCAGCTGTTACCTGGTCGGCCATGGTAGTCATTAGAGTTTGCAACCCCTGGCTTGGACTTTACCAATAAAGACCGTAAAGCAAGATTGTCTTTAGTTGGCCTTGCTGCACGTGGTAACTTTCAACTCTAAAATATAAAAAAGGTTCAATATTCCCCTGAAGCAAGAGAGATCAGACATCGATAACATGGGCCCTGAGAGCCATTAGTCTGGATGGAGTAGTGAGAAATTACTTTTTCATTTCTTTGGTTGATAGGTCCAATGCACAATGTGCAGTATTTTGTACATCAAATTACTAAACATGACTCTACCACCAGCGAATTTCTCTTGGCCTTCTGTATGATACAGGCTCGTTCCCAGCACAAGAACCAGCTCATGCAAAATGCATGCCTGTCCCACCAATACATAACTTGTACCTATACCAACCCAAATCCCAACAGCCGGTGTTCAACTCCAGCAATAGTAAGTAATAATGCCCACTTCTCAGAGATTTTGCTGGAATTAAATGAAAACTGTGCGTGTTAAAGTGCTCTTTGGTTTCTGCCTTTGCAATTGCCTAAGCTCTTCATTGCCCACCCCCATTTCAATTGCTACAGTCCATCTGTTCACATTTCTCAAAGTATAATAAATTGAGAAACCAGATGGATAATTAAGGTTGAAGAACAGAACAGAGGCTATTAAGAATCCCCTGGACACATACTCATATTCTGTCCTTGGAAAACTGAAGGAGGAAAGGATTTGTATTTGATGGCTATGAGTCATTCCTTTGGAAACTTGGAGAAAGAAAAATTAAGTCATAAGCCTGAGTTTTGAGGGCAGAACCCCGAAGAACTCAAAGAGGTTTGCAACAAACTTTAATCTTTGCTGACTGACATCAACAAAGATACAACCCACCTCTTCAGATTGTGTAACAATGAGAAAACAAGTGGGAGTTGTCAAAGAAATAGCACTTTACTTGCTATAATAGAAGAAATTAATCAACCTGAGTGTATCTTGGAAAAAGAAAAGTGAAAAGGTGAGCCTGTATCTAACTTCCTTTCAACTTCTCCCAAAAGATAGCAAATGAAATTTAGGACATTTCAATTTACTGGAAATCAAATGATGATAAACAATTATAAATTTATCTATATTAGTGTCTTCACCATCGCTTTCCCTTTGGTTTCACATGAAGAAAAATTCCTCTTCCTTTTCAAAATGAATTTTCTGTCCTATATCCTTGATCCTATTTTCTCATCTTGCCACTAGACTGATTCCATCAACCTTTCATTCCCTCTCCTCCTGTTTTCTTACTCTCTCTTTCTCTCAGCTTCTAAACATAAGCCAGCTAAAACCTCACATAAATTATAAACAAAGCACTATAGACAAATACATTTCACTGCTCTGACAGAGATAGCTCTATATCTATCTATGCCACTTCCTCACTCTTCTTCCCAGCATGACCAGGTCACTTCAAAAAGCACTTTATTCAGGACCTCCAACTCATTTTTTATTTGTTAATCCATAACACCACTGAAAACACCCCTGTCGTGGACACTAACTCATCTTCCTCATCTATACTTTGTTGCTGATTAATATGGCCTTAATTTGGTTCTTATCCTACTTAACATCTTCATAAAAATGAAAATTTCCTTTTTGAAGTTCTGTTTTCCATTTGAGTGTATTGCACCATAGCATCTAGATTCTTCTCCTCCCTTTATTTAATGCCTTGTCAATCTCTGTGGTTGGATTATTTTCCTTTGTCCACTTCCATAAAAGATGGTTGTGCCCAGGTTCTGTCCTAGAACAACTTTTCATTTTAATAATCTCCCTGGGTGATCTCATCCAAGTGCAAAAAATTAACTAGTACCCCTACCCTGATGAACTTAAAATTTATGCATTTCTCGACTACAGTTCTCTTTCCTGATATTCAGGGTTTTGATTCCAACTCCATATCTGTACATCATCCTAGAGACACTTCAGCTCAGAATGGGTAAATTTAAACTTAAACCTACTTTTCCTGTTATGATCCCTAAGCTGGGTATTGGCACTATCATCTGAATATCAGTAACCAAGCAAGAGCGTGGGGAGTCACGCTAGAGTCCTTTCCCTCCTTTGTACCACATTGATTGCTAAACTATGTCAATTCAACTTCCCAACAAATGTGTTACATTAGGCACTCATGGTTACTTGACAGGACTATGAAACCACTTCTTAATAGATATTCCTGACTCCGGTCTTCCCTGATCCAATTCTATGCCCTACATTGACCCCAGAAGTCTTTCTACATGTTACCTCTTGTGGTGTAGTGAAAACTTGGCTGGTCTTTTCCCCAGTTCCAGAGAAATAACCTCTGAATTTCCTGTGATACGAGTGTTTTTTGTTCTTCATGGTGGGCTCAGGATCACACCTAACGGTTGCAGGGTTGGGCCAGTCATACCTGCAGCCTTAGGGTGGGGGCTGGCCCCGCCAGAAAGACCAGTCCTATGATTAGGGTGTTGGGGCTTTGATCCATGTGATACTAGCCTATGGCCCAACGTCTGGGAGAGGGTGAGGGCTTCAGATTGAATTCAAACATGATGAATTGATTCCATCAACGATGCCTATGTAACGAGAGCCAATACAAACTCAGGACGTTAGGAGCTCTCGTGAGCTTCCATGATTGATAAGATATATCACCATGCTGGGAGGATGATGTGTTCTGACTTTACATGGAGAGGACACAGAGGCTAGTGTCTGAGACCCTATCAGACCTTACCCTATGTGTCACTTCTTTATATCCATTTACTATAGTAAGTATAGTGCTTTCAGTGAGTTCTATGAGTTGTTCTAGCAAATCAAACCCGAGGGGGTGGCTGGAATGCCAACATTTGTAGCCAATAGGTCAGAAGTGCTGGGGGTCTGGTCCCCAAAATGTGCAACTGGTATTTGAAGTCTGATCTTGTAGAGGATGTCCTGAACCTCCAGATAGAGTCAGAATTGAATTCAATTACTGCAGTTGTTGACTGAACTTTTTGATGATCTTTATACCTCCCTACTTAAAACTTTTCCATTTCTTTAAGGTTAAAGTTGAAACTCCTTAGCATGGTTTCTTCCACCATCTGTGGTCTGGCTTCTGATCACCTTTCCAATCTAATTACCTGCCTTTTCTTCACTGGCATCTTGGAACATGCAGTGTTTTGAGGACACACCATGTTACTGCATAACTCCATGCCTTGGCCCATGATGTCTTCACTTTAGAATTTTCTAGCTCTCCTCCTCTATCCCCACTCCCCTGGTTAACATGGAAAATTCCTGCTCTTTCTTCTCTCATCCTGAAAGCTGTCCATGACCACCACCCCTCTCTCCACCGCTAGTGCCAGAAGGTTGCGCATTCCTCCTACGTGCTCCCACCCTGAGTCCCTGCCCCACTGGAGCACTGAATTTGCTAATTATATACTTAGATGTCTGCCTCCCTTATTAAGCTAAGATCCCTCAGAGGGAAGCATTCTGTTTTGTCTGTGAACCTCCAGCACCTAGCATAGTGCTGGATACCTAGCAGGAGGTTAATAAATGTTTGAAGAATAGTTTATTTAAATTTACAAATATTTAATAAGAACTCACCAAAATGCCATTAACTGGAGAAGTGAATGAATTAGCACCCTGAGGTACTTACGAAAAAGAATAGCACAGTAGAAATTGTCAGATGTCTGTCACTGGCATGACTTGATAGAGTGAAGTAGAACAATTATCACTGAATTGTTCAGTAAATTAGAAAAAGTATCATTTTTTGTTACTATAAACTAAAAGATTTACATAACAGATAAGGAGCATTAGTTGCTTTTCACAAAGATTATTTATTTTATTAATGGATTTACTTACTGTGGGGACCCAGGGCGGGAAGGGGGGTCCCTCCCCTCCATAGTGATTTCATGTAGCCACCTACTTGACCGGGACGCAGTTAAAATCCATTGGACCTCCCCAGGGGAGGAAAAAATGTATTGTTAGCAAAGCATTGAAACTTCCTGTTCTAGTTTGCTAATGCTGCCAGAATGCAAAACACCAGAAATGAATTGGCTTTTATAAAAGGGGGTTTATTTAGTTACACAGTTACAGTCTTAAGTCCATAAAGTGTCCAAGGTAACGCATCAACAATTGGGTACCTTCACTGGAGGATGGCCAATGGCATCCAGAAAACCTCCGCCAGCTGGGAAGGCACGTGGCTGGCATCTGCTCCAAGTTCTAGTTTCAAAATGGCTTTCTCCCAGGATGCTCCTCTCTAGGCTTCAGCTCTTCAAAAATGTCACTATTAGTTGCTCTTGGGGCGCTTGTCCTCTCTTAGCTTCTCCGGAACAAGAGTCTGCTTTCAACAGGTGTCTTCAAACTATCTCTCATATGCAGCTACTCTCTCAGCTTCTGTGCATTCTTCAAAGTGTCCCTCTTGGCTGTAGCTCCTCTTCAAAATGTCACTCTCAGCTGCACTGAGTTCCTTCTGTTTGCCAGCTCATTTATATGGCTCCAGTGATTTAATTTAGACCCACCCTGAATGACTGGGGTAACACCTCCATGGAAATTATCCAATCAGAGTCATCACCCACAGTTGGGTGGGGTGCATTTCCATGCAAACAACCTAATCCAAACGTTCCAACTTAATCCCCACTAATATGTCTGCCCCACAAGATTGCATCAAAGAATGCAGCCTTTTCTGGGGGACAAAATACATTCAAACCAGTACACTCCCCTCCTCTGATCACTGTTGATAACAAATTTTCACATCCTTGTGTGACAAGACTCTGCCTGTTCTAGTTTGCTAAAGCTGCTGGAATGCAAAACACCAGACATGGATTGGCTTTTATAAAGGGGGTTTATTTGGTTATAAAGTTACAGTCTTAAGGCCATAAAGTGTCCAAGGTAATGCAACAACAACTGGAGGATGGCCAATGGTGTCTGGAAAACCTCTGTTAGCTGGGAAGGCACGTGGCTGGCATCTGTTCCAGAGTTCTGGTTTCAAAATGGCTTTCTCCCAGGACATTCCTCTCTAGGCTTCAGCTTCTCTCCAAAATGTCACTCTCAGTTGCTCTTGGGGTGTTTGTCCTCTCTTAGCTTCTCTGGAGCAAAAGTCTGCTTTCAACGGCCATCTTCATAATGTCTCAGTAAACTGCAATTCCTCTCTCAGCTCCTGTACATTCTTCAAAGTGCCCTTCTTGGCTGTAGTAAGCTCCCTCATTCTGTCTGAGCTTATATAGTGCTCTAGTAAACTAATCAAGGCCCATGCTGAATGAGCAGGACCACATCTCCACTGAAACTTTCCAATCAGAGTCATCACCCACAGTTGGGTGGGGCACATCTCCATGGAATCACTCAAAAAATTACAATCTAATCAACACTGATATGTCTGCCCACACAGGATTGCATCAAAGATAATGGTGTTTTGGGGGGCATAATACATTCAAACCAGCACATTCCACCCCTTGGACCCCAAAATGACATGATCTTTCCATATACAAGATACATTCATCCCACAACAATATCACAGAAATTTAAATCATTTCAGTAACAGTAGTTAAGTACAAGATCCCATCAAAATCAGTTACAGGCATGGTCTGTCCAAAAGCATAATTCCCCTCTAGCTGTGGACCTGTGAAACTTAGAACAAGTTATGTACTTCCAATATACAAAGGAGGGACAGTCATAGGGTAAAACATTCCCATTGCTATAAGGAGAAACTGAAAGGAAAACAGGGTTAACAGGACCAAAACAGTTCCTAAAACCTGTAGGACAAACTCCATTAGATTTCAAAGTCTGAGAGTCATTAACAGAATGATGTTGCATCTTTAGGGCTTGAGAGAGTGGGAGTCTAACCCTTCCTAATGTGGCAGACCTTTCCTCTCCAAATGCTGGGGTGAGTGCTCCAACATATCCACACATTGGGGAGACCACTTTCTTGGCCCTACTCTCCTCAAACATCTGGGCAGCTCCCGGATTCCCTTCCATCTCCAGGGCACACACTCAACCCCTTCAGAACAGTGAGGTGGGAGCCAGGCTCTCCCCAGTCCCCTGGGGATGTGGTCCACCCTCTTTGAGGCCTGAGATGGCAACACCTTTCCTGAACATCGAGGTGGAAGGCCCACCCTCGACTTCCAGGGCAAACTCACCCTTTCCATACATGTGGGCCACTCCACTCTCCCAGCCTGAGACCTCTTAACTCCAGATGTCAACTTCCATGGCTCTGTCTTTGGAGAAACTTTTCCTTCAATATGTTCTTTGTCTGTCTCCTCCAGTCAAGACTGGCAGCAGCTCCATCTATAAAGATCTTGCAAAAATTCTGTTGGCTTCTCATGAAGCACACAGGGATCAAAGCCATCAGACAATAGGACTTTCCACAAATCCTTCTGGATAGCTCCATCTCCAATCCTGGCTTGTACTGATATGGTGGCTAGATTCCATGTTTGGTTAAATCCTCACATTGGGCTGTAGCTTCTGGGTATCCACCCCCTGGAAACCCGGAAATTTTCCAAACCATCAGTTTTCTGGTTTCTTTGAACACAAGAGTTCAGTTATGAGTTTATCTCTCTCCACTCACATTTTACTATAAGCTGCAAGTAGAAGCCAGGCTACTTCTATATTTTCCTTGATATCTCATCAGCTAAATATTCCAGGTTGTCACTTTCAAATTCTGCCTTCCATCCAACACCAGGACTCCATTTTGCCAAATTCACTGCCACTTTAAAACAAGGATCACCTTCCTTCCAGGTGACAATGAGACATTCATCATTTCTGTCCAAGACCTCTTCAGAAGTATCTTTCAAGTCCATATTTCTACCAACAGTCTCTTCAAAGCATTCTAGCCCTTTTCTATCAAGCTCCTCACAATTCTTCCAAAATCCTCCCCTTATCCATTTAAAAAGCCATTCCAACATGTTTGGTATTTGCAAACTCAGCAGCACTAGCACCCCACTCCTGGTCCCAAAATCTGTTCTAGTTTGCTAATGCTGCCAGAATGCAAAACACCAGACATGGATTGGCTTTTATAAAGGGGGTTTATTCGGTTACAATGTTACAGTCTTAAGGCCATAAAGTGTCCAAGGTAAGTCATCAACAATAGGATACTTTCACTGGAGGATGGCTAATGGTGTCTGGAAAACCTCTGTTAGCTGGGAAGGCACATGGCTGGCATCTGTTCCAGAGTTCTGGTTTCAAAATGGCTTTCTCCCAGGACATTCCTCTCTAGGCTTCAGCTTCTCTCCTAAATGTCATTCTCAGTTGCTCTTGGGGCTTTTGTCCTCTCTTAGCTTCTCTAGAGGAGCAAAAGTCAGCTTTCGACGGCCACCTCCAAAATGTCTCTGTAAACTGCAATCCGTCTCAGCTCCTGTGCATTCTTCAAAGTGTCCTTCTTGGCTGTAGTAAGCTCCTCCTTCTGTCTGAGCTTATATAGTGCTCTAGTAAACTAATCAAGGCCCATGATGAATGGGCGGGGCCACACCTTCACCTAAACTATCCAGAGTCATCACCCATAGTTGGTTGGGTGCATCTCCATGGAATCACTCAAAGAATTACAATCTAATCAACACTGATATGTCTGCCCACACAAGACTGCATCAAAGATAATGGTGTTTGGGGGATATCATTCAAACTAGCACACTGCCAAAACTCAGTTCTCATACCCACTATCCTAACCCTTATAAATCACCCGTGGTATTCCCTGCCTTTGCCGAGTGCTAAATTCCATCTTTCCCAGCCTGCTGCTGCCAGGGAACAAATAATCTCCCGTAAGTAAGTCCTCTTAAACTCATGTCTAAATCCATGCCTGGCATATTCTTCTAATCTATAAAATAATGTGATATATAACAAGTCTCTTACATGCAGCCTACAGAAAGTCAGGTGCACCTCATCTTCCTGCAACCGAGGTCATAGAACATTCAATACCAATGCTCAAATACTTCTCAACAGACTCCAAAAATAAAAATCTTATGTCAAAATCAAAGGATAAAAGGCAAGAGGCCAGAAAGGAAATCCCTCTGGGATTTAAAGGATGGCATGCTGAAAACATAAAGCCAGCATTCATATAATGTTGAGGCTATCCTTTCACACAGAGTCTACAGTTGTACAAGATCTGAATAATTTTAAATCCCAGGCATGTCTCATTCATGAATTAAACAAATATTTATTAAATTGATACAACAATGGACAAATATACATGGTACCTGCTATCCCAAGCTTACAATACAGTGGGAAGATAGAAAATTAAATAGCTGTTACTGTAAATTATTATGCATGTTATTATAAAGGAAGTATAGGATACTTCTCCTGCAGAGCACAACCTATTTGGGAGAAGTCATAGAAGATTTTCCAGCAAGAAATGAGGCCCTAAACTGAGACTTCAGAGATACATCAATTCATTCAACTATATTTACTGAGTAGTTACCATGTGCTGGGCATGGGGTTTACACTCTAGGGGGAAGCACAAACAATATTTGCAAACTCAGCAGCACTAGCACCCCACTCCTGGTCCCAAACAATAGATGCATAAATGTATGACATGACATTTTAAAAAGTGAAGTTGAGTATGAGAGGAGGTTTAGCTTTTTAGATAGGATGGTTAAGGGAAGTTCACTCTGATATAATAACATTGGGAGAGGGGCAGAAAGATGAGTGGGAGCAAGTCATGCAACTATGTTGGAGGAGAGGAGAAAGAAACTGCATGAGGGTAGACCTAGATCCATTTTGAGGATCTAAAAGAAGTTCAGTATGACTGAAAAGAATGCTGCAGAAGCAGAGATGGGAACATAAAGATGGAGAAGTGGGTGTAGGTGAATATTCATTGATTATCTTGCCAGCACTCGATCTCCAATCTTGTCTTCCAAGAAGCACAGATTTCCTTTTAAAGAACTATCCCTTCACCATTCTGTGGCAGCCATGAGCTGTGGTGGAATCAAACAATCAGCAGCACCAGAAGTGAGCCTAGATTGTCATTTACCTATCAGAACAACCTCACTGCCCCACCCAGCACAATCTGTTCAGATCAGTCCAGTTGGAAGAAGCTCAGAGCCTTGTTTCATGGCTGTGGGAATCAGTGCCCTATTAATCACCTAGAGGTGAATGAGGAAAGTCATCCATGTTTGTTCTAACAGCCATCTTATAGCCATCAGGGAAGCTAGCCTGAGGACCAGGCAGTCACCCAGGGGTATCACAGAGAAGCAGGACTGGATTCCAGTCTCTGGACTTTACAGTAATATGTGTAAATGAATCCCTGCTATTGTTTAAGTCAGTGTGGGCAGAAGTTTCTGTTCTTTGTAACTGAAAACATCCTAAATGAGAGAATAAATAATCAAAAAAAAAAAAACAAATTAGTGAAAGGCCCTTTAAACATATGAAGGAATTTGTACACAAACTTAAAGCAACTAGGAAGCCACTGAAAAGTCGTAGACAGAGAGGTAGCACAATTGTTGACTTGGATGAACTTTGACTTTCTTCAGAAGGAAGATGAAAAGCAATCAGAATTTTGTTGTTTGGTTTCATATTTGCGTTAAGGGCTCCTGAAAGGAACTCTGTAAGTGAATACTTAACATGTTTGTCCCTGCATCGAGTGAGCTTTCTGAAACAACTCTACTTCCTTCTATACAGAATTTATAAACATTAGTGTAAGGTTTATTGCCAAATTTTTCTCCTCACATGTCGACAGCAGCAACTCAGAATCTAAATAGCAATTTCCAGGAAGTTCTGAGGGAAAATTCTCTTGATAATTTATGCCCACTTTTTAGAGTCAAGAAAGCTGAAGGGGAGTAAGAACAAGAACAGCTTTGCTTATGAAAAAGACTCTATCAGTGTCATCCTTGACAAACTACTTCCCCCTACTCCCCAGTAGCCCTGTTTATTCTACTTCCAAATGCATTTTTAATACATCAAAGCCTTAAGGAAAACAACCATCAGCAACCATTGGACTACTGAGAAACATCCTGACAGCCTCCCGTTTCTACTCCTGCCCTCACCAACAAATTCTGTGAGCACTTTGGAACAATAAATCTGATCCTAGTCTTCTGCTACTTAAAACCCACCAATGACTTCTCAGTGAGCATGAGATTAAAACCAAAATCCTTTATATGACCCACAGGATGCCGTATGATCTGTCCCCTCTTATGTCTTTAGATTGATGTCAACCCACATCATCTCTAGCACTCTCGTCTTGCGTGCAGCCCAGACTTTCTCTCTGCTCCACAAACACACCAGATTGCCCTCTTCTAAAGACCTTGGGTGGGCTGCCTCTGCCTGGATGCTCTTCCACCTCCTCTGCACTTAAGTAATTTTTTTCTGGATTCAGATCAAATGTGACTTAACCAAGGAGACCTTCTCTAACCCCCCAGGCTACGTTAAGTCCACACGTTACCTGCTTTCATAGCACTAGATACTTCTTTCATGCCCCTTTCAGAGTACATAATTATGTATTTATTTGAGTTTATAAGTTAATGCCTGTCTCCCTGACTTGACTGTAAACTCTGTGAAGGCAGGGACTATAGTTGTTAGGTTCCTCCTTTAATCCCAGAACCTATTTTAGGGCCTGGCACACAGAGCATCAAAATGAGTGAATCAATATGCAAATAACTCAGCACGACCCTTTGTAACAAAAATCCAGCCATGCCTATTTGGGTGCTATTTCCTTGCTATCCTTATACTGAAGGAAAAATGCTCAACTGAGCACTACCATTCATGAATTGTGTGACTATATAAAGTCAGTCACCTCTCTGAATCTTAATTTGTTCATCTTTACTCATCTTTTTTATTCATCTTTTCTCCTTTCTAAGCCTAAGCATCAGATTTTATTTTACTCTTATAAATTTTAGATGTCCTCTTAAAGTGGATACATTTTTGCCCTTCCTTTAATCACCCAGAGGAAAAATTGCTTGCTTTGATTTAGTACCAAGTGAACTGCTGAACATCATAAAACCTATTCAGCACAAGCCATTTGCTTCTTTTCCTCACTTTTTATTCTCCTTGGTATTTTTCGTAAGTAAAAGATTAGCTCAAAATGCATATATGTTGGAATTAGTCTGTGTTACCATGGCAATATCCAGAAATAAAAGCAATGTGAAAATGTGGTACAGCCTTTTGATTGGTGCAAGGAATAAGATCTAAAGAGAATTATCTTGAAAATTACAGACCTTCTCAAAGTAGAATCGAATTTCAATGCAATATTTTTGCATGCCATCTACCTTTTCCACTCCTACTTTTGACAATCCAGAATTTCAATAAAGAATCAGAAATAATTCCAAAAAATTATATTTATACATGAAATTACAAACATATTACGCCGTCTGAGGGTTTTTACTGTTCAAATCAGGATGGGAGTCTCCCTCCAAGTAAGAGGCACTTCCCTTATGCTTTACTGATACTCTCTGTTCCAGGAAAATGGAGGCTCAGCAGCACTTGTAGCTGCTAAACTCAGGCGCAAAGCAGGAAGCAAGATCAAGTCAGATGTATTTTCAGTCTCTCTTCTCTCCTTGAGTTTGAGAAACAATGCAGTTCATACAAATGCGCAGCGCAAAATCCGAGGCTTCAATGATATGCCATGAGGTTCAATAATATGCAAAATACTATGCTAACAACAGGACCTCCCACGATAGATAATTAAGACCTGGCTCCGTCCTCAAGGAGCGCGCAGTCTAGTCTGCATGCGAGACAGTTAAGACACAGTGCAGCACAGAAGAGGGCAGAGGTATGCACAGCGTGCACATATGCCGCTCAGAGAAAGGAGTAATGAAAGAGACCACGGAATACTTCATAGGCGAAGAGTGCACTATGGGAAACGCGAGGCCTACGTAGGATTCACCTGTGAGAGGGATGTAAGCAGGGAAAACAATCAAAACATTTAACAGCTGGTACAGCCCAGGCAGTTTCCAATTAGGACTTAACTCTGGGGAAGGGTCTTAGAGCCCTCATCCCCAGCCCCACCCTTGCTGTGCCAGGTGTTGGAGGTGGGGAGGAGACAGGGAGAGTCTCGGTCTTAAAATTCTTAATGCAATTGCATCCACAAAGACCTTATTTCCAAAGAAGTTGACATTTACAGATATTAGGCGTTACAAGTTGGACATAACTTTGCAGGGACACTGCTAAATCCACTAAGAAGTCCTGTAGGAGAAGATTAAAGTATTGATAAGTTATGTACTTGTTTGAGAGTATTTTGATATATTAAGGACCAGTATGGCCATGCTAGTTGATAGTCACTAAATATCTGTCCTGAGTCCAAGGAAAACCTCATAGGCAGAGAGAACATCTGCACAAAGACACACTGTGCTAAGGGACCATGGAGAGCCCCAAGCCATCCCCTGTTTAAAACTTGCAGTGCTGAGCCCCCAGGAGCTGGTGCTGGGAAGACAGGCAGAGGCCAGTTCCTGAAGAATGCTTTCCTCCATTCCAAGATGACTGAACTTTTTCAGTGTGATGGTGAAACACAGAAGGCTGTTCTACAAGGTATGATGGACGTGATTGGATTCCTATTTTTAGAAAGATCACTTTGGCCTTAGAATGAGGGTTAAATTAGAGAAGGGGTAAGTCTGAAAACAAAGAGACACAGCAATTATTGAAGACATCTGCTTCCAGCAGTATGGTAGACTAGATTCTCCTACTCCAATAAAATGAGAAACTGGATAAACTTTTAATATGTTACTGGGATCTCATGATAGAAAGGAAAATAGTGAAAAAATAAAAATAGAAGAAAACAGCAAAGTGAAAATGGAGTCGGGAGCAGGGAGCTCCCTGGGGACAAAGACTGATACCAGCTCTGGGATCTAGGGACTAAATCTGGGCCAGTCCCAGCTCACATTGACGATCCTGAGACCCGCATTATATGGGGAGAGAGGAGTTCTGTAATGTTTCACTAGGATTGTCAAGCCCAATTATTTTTCCCTTCAAGTCTAGTTGTCTGATAGTAATATATCATTCTTTTGGTAGTATTTGCTTGCCATAACTTTGTTTCTGGCTTTTGCTCTAAGCTTTTCTGAATCTTTATGTTTATGCATGTTTCTTAAATAGAGCGTAGCTATTTATTTTTCAGTCTGATCTGCAAATATCTCTATTTAAATTAGTGAGCTTAGTCTTTTTACATTTACCATAATGTGTGATGTATTTGGACATGCTTATCCTATTTTAGATTGTGCTTTATATTTTCCCAATTGTTTATGTTTCTCTTCCCTTTTTTCTTGCCTTTTTTCAGAGTAACTAAAACATGTCTTTTTTAAAGTTCATATTCCATTTTTTCTTTACTGATTTTCAGTCTATTTCTATTATTTTTGTGGTTACCCTTCAGATGTTGTCATGCATACTTAACCACGCCCGAAGTTAATTAATATTTTAACCTCCCAAATAGTACAATGACTTCAGAACATATAATTCCAATCACTGTCCTTTATGACCAGTGTGTCACTGTTGCCCAGTATTTTGTTATTTTTTTAATCCCACAAAGCATAATTATGATGATTATTTTTGTTATTGTTCTTATTAGTCACATATTGTTTGTTTGCATTTACCAAGATATTTATTATTATTGTCCACTATTCCCTTTTTGTATTTTAGGCCTTCTGAGATCATTTTCCTTATTCCTAAAATACACATTGTAAAAATTTTCTTAGTGAGGGTTTCTAGAAATAACAGCCCTCAGTTTTTATTTAATTATCTTATTTACTTGGGTTTGAAGGCAGGGACAATCCATTTATTGATGGAAACCATGAAGAAGCAAAACTGTTCCTTAAATTATGACCCATGGTTCTAACAATTAAATGTGTATTTTAAAGAAGCCGTTAGATAGACAATTATCATGTAGATGAGAAATATGTATCTGTGAGCTGCTACACACTGTGCTGAGAGCTAAGAAAATAGCAAATTTAAGGTTTTTAATTCTGAGTTAAAAAAAAGCCTCACTTCTTGTAGTAACAGAGCTGATGCAGTTCAAAAATTAGATGAAGAATTGGATCTGCAGTTGCTTACTTATAATGTAAGTTAGATTAATAGCCTTTCCAGGTCTCTTAAGTGAATATTAGGACATTAGTTGTGAGAGAGAGTGACTCTGTGATGCAGATAAATATGAAAACCCCAAACCCCACAAATCCAATGAAACCTCATTGTTAGTAAAAGTAGCCCCTCTCCCCTGTGTGAACAGGCTGGTCTTGTCTTGCTTGAAAACTGCATAATGACCTCACCTAAAATAATGAATCTTGCTGAGGTTGTCAATTTTCCTTATGCCTAAAAACTATCACCCTTTATTGTCTCCAGTCCCATATGGCCAGTCAGATCAAGGCACAACCCAGAGGAACAATTACAGAGACCCACCTACAAGGAGAAGACTTACTCAACAAAAAACTGCAAATTTTGCTAGTTATATCAGCAGAAATTTCAGAAATATGTGGGATGGATTCTAAGGATAATAGACAAAAGAACATAGTTTGACATTGGGCAGAGCTTATCAGGTTGGAGGCACAGAGCATTCCGGGTTCAATATGCTGACTCAAACTGCTGGGGATTTCCCTCAACAAGATAAAGGCCATATTCTGTTCGGGCACAAAGACTGTGACGGCCAATGGCAAAAAGCCAGATGAATTCGAGTCTGGCATTCCTCAGGCGCTTCTTGAGCTGGAGATGAACTCAGACCTAAAGGATCAGTTAAGGAAGCTGAATATAACAGCAGCCAAGGAAATTGAAGTTGGTGGTGGTTGGAAAGCTATTATAATCTTTGTTCCCATTCCTCAATGGAAGTCTTTCCAGAAAATCTGAGTCCGGCTAGTACATGAATTGGAGAAGAAGTTCAGGGGAAAGCATGTTGTCTTTATTGCTCAGAGGAGAATTCTGCCTAAGCCAACTTGAAAAGGCCATACAAAAAATTACAAAAGCATCCCAGGAGCTGTACTCTGACAGCTGTGCATGATGCAATCCTTGAAAACTTGGTATTCCCAAGTGAAATCGTGGGCAAGAGAATCTATGTAAAACTGGACGGCAGACGGCTTATAAGGGTTCATTTGGACAAAGCACAGCAGAGCAATGAGGAACACAAGGTTGAAACTTTTTCTGGTGTGTATAAGAAACTCACTGGCAAGGATGTTAATTTTGAGTTTCCAGAGTTTCAACTGTAAGCCAAAATGACTATATAAAGTATCATTCTCAAAACAAACAAACAAACAAAAACAACAGCTGGGGATGGTTTCATGATACTTGGTGGGCCTTTTAAAATTTTGAGGCAACTTATACGACTTCTGGTGATACTGCTTTGACTGATTTACCAAATCACCCAGGAGCTCTCCCTGAAGCCCAGAGGAGGTCCCCTCACCGGTTCAGGCTGCACATAAGAAACCTGGCCACTGGGGACTTAGGAGCCAGCTGACCTGATGGTGCTTGACATGTCTGGAGCAGACCTGAAGGCTATATAGGGAGCAAGCATCACTAGGAGAATCTCAGAATAGTTTTTATATGATTTGTAGCAAGACGATGCCTTAGTTGGCAAGTAACTCTTCTCCTTTTTAAAAGTAGCTCTTGACTTAGTATCAGGCTTTGGTGAAGTCATGTTGCCTAACCAATGGCTAAAAAGCGAATATGCATCCTAAGCTCTTCACCTTTAAATGTATTTCAACTGACCACGAAGCCACAAAATCAGGCTTGCACAGCAGCATTCGTCATCATGGGGACCAAGTTCAGATACAAGTGTTGTTTAATTAGAAGTTTCGGTAGTACTTAACTTTCTTGGCACATGATTTATTAGTGCTTCTCTGTAATGGAATTCTAAACCCAGTGAGTTATAATAAATTAAGTTATTATGATCAGTGAACTGTAAAGAACAAATTAATTATAATAAAGTACTTAAATATATTAGCAGAATTTTCAAAGCTTGACAAATTTAAAGAAAATAATATTTGAGACTCTGAGAATTTTTAAATCACTTTTCCTTCGTATTTGATATTCACAATTGCTACAAATCTATAAAACCTACTCAAGTTTCATGAATGGCATCTCTTCAAAGATTTTGCCCTTGTTGTATTCTCATTAGCAATAAGTTCCTGTGAGTTCGAGGAACCGTTCTTTATGACATTTGCATGCTTTCAGATGGTGATAACATTGTTCTTCATTCATTTGTTAATTCATGCTTGCCAGTAAATGGTTTTTAAATGTTTTTAATCTCCAGGTACTGTTTGTGTAGAGACCAACGAGGCATAGCCCTCGGCAATGGCGGCTGCCACACTATGAGCAAGACAGGTAGACAAACCAGTCCTCAGTTAGCTCTCAGGACTAAGGCTAAGAGGATCATGTGCACAGTGTGTAGGTTACATGAACAATACGTACACTGTGTAGTTGTAGCACCCACTTTGTTCCTATTTTTCATGCAAGATGTCAGAATAGTGACTCTCCAGCTAGCACTGATCAAACAAGAAAAATACCTATGAAACAGTGCCAAAGCTGTACATGACAACGTACCCACAGCTATACGAGTCACAATGTATCAACTTATTTTAGACACTTATTGTGCCTCTAACCCGTGCAATTTATAAAGAGAAAGAAACATGGCTCTGAATATTCAAGGAAGATTTTGGAAAGTTTCCCTCTCTTGATACCACATTCTAGTCCAACCATCATCCCATTTCTCTCCTCCCTTTTACAGCAAAATTCCTCAAAAGAAATGTTTATGCTTGCACACTCCCTTTATTCTCTAATTCCTTCTTGAACTCTCTCCAAAGAGGCTTTAGACACCCCTGTGCCAGTTTGAATGTATTATGTCGCCCAGAAAAAAGCAATATTCTTTGATGCAGTCTTGTGGGGCAGACATTTTAGTGCTGATTAGATTGGAATCCTTTGAGTGTTTCCATGGAGATGTGCCCCACCCAACTGTGGGTGTTGACTCTGATTGAATAATTTCCATGGAGGTGTGACCCCACCCATTCAGGGTGGGTCTGAATTAAATCACTGGAGCCATATAAATGAGCTGACAAACAGAAGGAACCCAGTGCAGCTGTGAGTGACATTTTGAAGTGCAGCTGAGAGTGACATTTTGAAGAGGAGCTGCAGCCTAGAGGGACACATTGAAGAAAGCACAGGAGCTGCAGATGAGAGATAGTTTGAAGACGGCCACTGAAAGCAGACTTTTGCCCTGGAGAAGCTGAGAGAGGCCAAATACCCCAAGAGGAACTGAGAGTGACATTTTGAAGAGGAGCTGCAGCCTAGAGAGGAACGTCCTGGGAGAAAGCCATTTTGAAACCAGAATTTGGAGCAGATGCCAGCCACGTGCCTTCCCAGCTAACAGAGGTTTTCTGGACACCATTAGGCATCCTCCAGTGAAGGTACCAGCTTGTTAATGTGTTACTTTGGACACTTTATGGCCTGAAGACTGTAACTGTGTAACCAAATAAACCCCCTTTATAAAAGCCAATCCATCTCTGGTGTTTTGCATTCCCGCAGCATTAGCAAACTAGAACACCCACCCTCCCCATTCTAACTAAAAACAGCTTCTGTCAAGGTTCCCAGGAACCTCTGTGATGCTAAATCCTGTGGGCAACTCATTTCCCTCATTTATATTCAAACTTTTATATTGTTCCCTCCTGCAAACACTTTTTCAGCTTGGTTTCTGGCCAAGTTCTGGCTGTTCCTTTTCAAACTCCTTTTCCTGCTTTCTTCTCATCTACTCTATCTTGGGCCTTCTCTGTATCTCTGCTTTATTACTCATACGGTCTTCTACAGTCACATGGCTATAAACACCACCTATAGGATTTCCAAATTTATATGCCCCTGAGCTGTCTACTCAGCATTTCCATTTGCATCCCTAACAGCTATGTCAAACTTAAAGGCTTCAGGATTGAATGTCTAAGCCCACACCCCCACTATAACTAGCTCCTTCTGCGATCTTCCCCATCTCAATTAATGAAAACTTTGTTCTTACATTAAATCAGTCAATAACCTTGTGCTTATTTCAGACACCTCTGTTTTCTCACATGGCACCTCTGATCCAACAGCAAACCCTGCTGGCTCTCTTCACAATATGCCAGAAACTTGCTTTTCTCAATACCTTTTCTTCTACCGTCCATCCACGCCTCTATCATCTTTCCCCTTAAATAAAAGCCCCTCTAACTTCTACCTTTACCCTCTACAGATTATTCTCAGAAATCAGCCTGATTCTATTAGAATGTGCTTTCCCCATGCTGCGTCACTGCTCAAAACCTCCCCATTTCACTCAATTCCTTAGAACAGGCTGCAAGGCCCCAACATCCCCCTAATGGCCCATACCCTTTCCTCTGACTTTATCTCCTGCGTCTCTGCTGTCACATGGGTTCAGTCACACTGGGCTCCTTGCTTCTCCTGGAACACTTCAGATCACTCCCACTTCAGGGCATTTGCATACGCTGGTTCCTTTGAATAGAAATCATTACAAGACAGGCTGCTTCGCCTATGAGCCAGGACTTCTCTTGCCACTCTATATTAACTAGCAATTTTTCTCTTTCACCCACACTCTCTATTCTCCCTACCCTGATTTACTTCTCTCTATTGTACTGATACACTATATAAATGTTTACATTTTAATTGTCTGACTCCCTCCTTAGACTGTTAGCTCCATATAGGAAGGCATATTTTCCTTTATCCTAAAACAATGCATGGTACATACTAGGTGCTCAATTAGAATTAATTGAATGAATGAACAGCTTGAAAGACATGAAAATTCCAGCACTATCTGAAAAGATGGATAGAATTTAGATAAAGTAATGGAAGATATTACTTCCCTACGTAAGTGCACCTGAGGGCAAGTTAAAAAATACAAATACCATATAAAAGATTTAAGGATGAAATGGCAGAAAAAGAAAGTGAGCCTAAGAGAGGGATGATGGCCCAGGAAAAGGCAGCCCTTCAGGAAGGGTTTGTTTTGTATATCTTAAGGAAATCTCAGATTAAGATGGCAGGGCCACAGCGGAGGCCCCATCTACCAAAAGCACACTGTTCCTGCAATGTTTGCGTCTTCAGTGACTCAGAGACCACCCATTAGCAATGACCTCCGTACTAAGAACTGCCCAGTAGAATGCACCCAGGGCAAGATTCAAGGTTCTGTCCATACCGAAGTGCTTAAACTTTAGGTCAAAGTAAATCCGCTCTTCTTCCTGCACACAAGCAGGCAACACTAGCTTCCCCCTTCCAGAGCTACCCAAGAAGCCCTTGGGAAAAGGGAATAATGATGTTTATTTTGCTGGTATCCACTTACTTTCCTTGTGTAAAGAGTGAGAGTAGGGGAACTCTGCACATAATTTACTCTTCTTCTACTTAAAATCTCAACTTTCTGCTCAGACATTATCTACTTATGACTTGATACAAATGTGTAAAGAAAGTGAAATCCTTTCCTCCTAATACTGGATTGTTTGTAGAGAAGTGATCACAGAATTTTATATAATTCTTCCTAGCAGTGCTTCAAGCCCACCAAATTTCAATGCTTGATAATGCCCTTTTGAACTTGCCTCACCCAAATGCTAGACTACTGAATCTGTTCTGCTGCTGTGCAGGCATCTTTCTAACCCAGTGACCTCCATGTCACCTCTTTCTTCACTTATTCCTTGTTCTTTCTGTCGCTAGCACATCCATCTCTATTAACTCCACCTGCCCTCGTCTCAGCCCCGTTCCACCCTCACCCTCAACCCAGCCCCGTGGCACGTTACCACAGCTTTATTTGTGATTGCTTTAGGAAGGCAGGGGGTGGATCTGGCAGTCATATCTGTGGAAGCAAAGTAGGACCCAAGTACGTGGGCTTTCTAGGTAAATCAGGAATGACCAAATATCCCTAGAAATTTCTAAAACTAACCAACTATACAACTTCAGTTCTGAATCAGCCCAACAACTCTCAGATGTCAGTAAGACTGAAAAGACACATCACATCCTAAATTGCTGTTTGTGTATGTAAATGGAACAGGGGTGGGTGGTTAGAGCTGGAGTTCGTGTCTCACATGAAGCCAAATACAGTTATGATTGAAAGCCTCTCTTTTTTTAGCAAGAATGAAGACAAACGGCTTTACGGTGTAGAGTGCTGCATTTAAGCATTAATTAGTTTTGTAGGATATGTTAATATAAAAAGGTTACTCTCACTAATGATTTCCCCTTAATGTGATACCCAAATGGCAAGATCTTTTGAAATCAGCCATGTAACATGACAATTGCCCTTTTCATGCAGGGTTGCCAGTTCTCCAGAGGAAGTCCATCACTGTCAAGTCATGCATATCAAAGGCTGTTTTTTCAGATGCCCCTTGGAGCCCATATCTCAGTTGCTCCACTTGTGGTTGATCCTTCACCATCTGCTTAGAGAAATGCAAATACCTGGAAAGAGATGCCGGGTCTGTGTAATCTCACCACCATCCGAATCATTTGAAAATGGGGTCTTAGAGAAATAGCTGAGACTATGCTACATAAAAGAGTTCTACTCTTGCCTCTAGGGAGTTGATTTAAGATTGTATCTATTTCCCATTTTTATTGGATGGCTTTGATTGAACTGATTTGAATAAAATTTGTCAGAACTGATCAGCGTTTGGGTTAAGATGACAGATGGTTTGGAAAACACTCTCCGTGCCTCATTTTTCTCATGGAGATAATAATGGCTCCTAGCTTAAAGAGTTGTTTACAAGATTGAAAAATAAATTCATGAAGGGTACTTAAAACACAGCCTGGTGCTTAGTAAATGCCCAATTAACATTAGATATTAACATGCATGTTGTCTGGTAGGGACTGCAGGTCTGCATCTGGAGTCTCAGGATCCTTCACAAACATAACTGAGATTTCTAGGATATTTAAAATGAGTTGGACTCTGAGCCATCTGAAATGGCCTAAGTATAGTCAAACAGTTGTTCACTGTTTACTGAGGGGCCTCTGAATGCAAAGGAGGATGGTATGAGAAGGAAGAAAATGCATCAGAAATAAAAATACAGCCTTTGTATCAAAACTCACCACCATATAAGTGCCAGACAAAACTTCCCAGCTTTAGAACAATTTTATAAGATGGGGAATATTTATAAGGCACTTACAGCTTTCCCAAGACTTATGACTATAATCTGCTTAGTGAAAGTAATACTGACAAAGCTTAAAACTCCATTGCTTTCCCAGACTATAGAATGTTATAGTATTTTCAGTGTTTAGTGTAAAGAATAAAATGTCTCTTTCCTCACTGACACACCAGGATACTTCTCTTCATCATGAGAAATTACAGAGATCTGGATTCAAATTCTGTTTCTGCTTTTTCTTCCCTTATGTTTAAACTGTCTACAAATCTCTTAAAAGAGCGTCATGAGACATTTTGGTCTTTGTCCGTGGGTCAGTCCTTCCCCTCGGTCCATGTGGCGTGAAAGCAGGAGTTATGCAGGAGTATCTCTAAAGTAGATTCCTACATGTGGAATTGCCCAATGGCAGGTTATAAATGACCAAACTCCATGTGATCCTCCTTTGAAGCAGGAAGACAAGCCTGGATGGTGGAGAAAGAAGTGGAAATAAAGTCTGTCCAGAAGAAGCTTAAAGAAGATAGTGAGCAGACAGAGAAGCAACAAGATTTGGGAAGCAAGTTGCATCCATCTCCAGGAAAGAACAGACTGAGGAAAAAGGCAATAAGAAAATTGGAAAAATACTCCCTCTGACCTCAGGACCTTTTTTTTTTTTTTTAAGTTAACCCCTCTTTGAACTCACCTAGTAAGAGTATGAAATGAATGATGTTGTGTAGGAAAGAGTCATCATTTTAATTAGTTAAATCCTGCTGCCACAGCTTACCCCTTGTGGTAATAACCCCCCATAACGTGTAAAATCTGTGAAAATGATCTTTGATAAAAAAAAAATTAACCCCACTAATAAAAGAGTATTCATACTGAAGAGAAACCATATGAATTTACTGAATTTAGGAAAACTTCTTTCATTCACGTGTCATACTTCATTAAATGTAGAAGTCATGCCGGAGAGAAACCCTGTGCTTCTAAGGAATATTGAAACGCCTTTATCTAGATGACAAATCTCATTGATCAGAAGAAAATTCATACTGGAGAGGAATCAGTGAAAGTAATAAAACTTCACTGAGCATTAGAAAATTTATACAAGAGAGAAACCTTTGAGTGTACTGAATATGATAAAGTTTTTCTCTTGAATCTCATTTCTTACTCTACATTTGAAAGGTAATACAGGGTAAAAATCTTACAAGAAATGTGGAAAAATCTTAAGCCAAAAGCAAATCCTCATTCATCAAAAAATTCATACTGGAGAGAAACTTTGTGAATGTGGGTAAGCTTCCATTCAGATGTCAAACCTCAGTCAAAAGACAATTTATAGTGGGGAAAACCCCTTTGTCTGTAAGGCATGCAGGAAGGTCCACAGCCACAAATCAAACCTCACTGAGCATGAACATTTTCATACTAGAGAGAAACCTTTTGAATGTAATGAATGTGGAAAAGCTTTCAGCCAGAAGGAAAACCTCCTTACCCACTGGAAGATTCACACTGGTGAGAAGCCACTTGAGTGTAAGGATTGCGGAGAAGCTTTCATTCAAAAGTCAAACCTCATCAGACACCAGAGAACTCACATGGGAGAGAGTTCTCTGTAAGGAGTGTGGGAAAACCTTCAGCGGCAAATCAAACCTTACTGAACATGAGAAAATTCATATTGAAGAGAAACCCTTTAAATGCAGTGAATGTCCATTGTTGGTGGGACTGTATAATGGTTCAGGCACTTTGGAAGTCAATCCGGCAGTTCCTTAGAAAACTAGATATAGAGTTACCCTTTGATTCAGCAATTGCCCTTCTCGGTATATACCCAGAAGATCTGAAAGCAGTGACATGAACAGATATCGTCACGCCAATGTTCATAGCAGCATTATTCACAATTGCCAAGAGATGGAAACAACCCAAATGTCCTTCAACAGATGAGTGGATAAATAAAATGTGGTATATACACACGATGGAATACTATGGGGTTGTAAGAAGGAACGATGTCATGAAACATATGACAACATGGATGAACCCTGAAGACATAATACTGAGTGAAATAAGCCAGGCTCAAAAAGAGAAATATTATATGCTACCACTAATGTGAACATTGAATAATGTAAAACAAATGGTTTATAATGTAGAATGTAGGGGAACTAGCGACAGAGAGCAATTAAGGAAGGGGGAATGATAACCCAATAAGAACAGATAAGCTATCATGGGTAAATTTAACATTCTGGGAATGCCCAGGAATGACTTTGGTGTGTTAATTTCTGATGGGTATGGTAGGAACAAGTTCACAGAAATGTTGCTGTATTAGGTTATTTTCTTGGGGTAGAGTAGGAACATGTTAGAAGTAAAGTAGTTATCTCAGATTAGTTGTCTTTTTCTTACTCCCTTGTTATGGTTTGTTTGAAACATTTTGTTTTTTTCTTATTGTGTGTGTGTGTGTGTGTGTAACTTTTTTTTATATAGTTGATTTAAAAAAAAAGTTAATTAAAAAAAATTGAAAAAATATGCAGAGCCCCCTTGAGGAGCTGGTGGAGAATGCAGGGGTGTTGGGCTTCCCCACCTCGAAGGTTCCTGATGTGCTCACAGACATAGGGGACTGGTTATTTGATGGGCTGAGCCCTCTGCCGCAGGACTTGCCCTTTGGAAGACTGTTGATGCAAAGGAGAGGCTAGGCCTCCCTATAATTGTGCCTGAGAGCCTCCTCCCGAATGCCTCTTTGTTGCTCAGATGTGGCCCTCTCTCTCTAGCTAAGCCAACTTGAAAGGTGAAATCACTGCCCTGTCCCCTATGTGGGATCTGACACCCCGGTAGTGAATCTCCCTGGCAATGTGGAATATGACTCCCAGGGAGCAATCTAGACTTGGCATCGTGGGATGGAGAACATCTTCTTGACCAAAAGGGGGATGTGAAAGGAAATGAAATAAGCTTCAGTGGCAGAGAGATTCCAAAAGGAGCCGAGAGGTCACTCTGGTGGGCACTCTTACGCACACTTTAGACAACCCTTTTTAGGTTCTAATGAATTGGAATAGCTAGCAGTAAATAACTGAAACTACCGAACTACAACCCAGAACCCTTGAATCTTGAAGATGATTGTATAAAAATGTAGCTTATGAGGGGTGACAATGGGATTGGGAAAGCCATATGGACCACACTCCCCTTTGTCTAGTTTATGGATGGATGAGTAGAAAAATGGGGGAAGAAAAAAAAAAAGGCACCCAGTATTCTTTTTTACTTTAATTGTTCTTTTTCACTTTAGTTTTTATTCTCATTATTTTTGTGTGCGTGGTAATGAAAATGTCAAAAATTAATTTTGGTGTTGAATGCACAACTATATAATGGTACTGTGAACAACTGAATGTACACTTTGTATGACTGCATGGTATGTAAATATATCTCAATAAAAATGAATTATAAAAATAAAAAATATTTAAAAAAAATAAATGCAATGAATGCGGCACAGCTTTTGGCCAGAAGAAGTACATCATAAAAGATTAACACATTCACACTGGAGAGAAACCCTATGAATGTAATGAATATGGAAAAGCCTTCTCTCAATGAACATAGCTTATTGTACATGTGAGAACTCATTCAGGTGATAAACCTTATGAATGCAATGTATGTGGAAAAGGCTTCTCTCAAAGCTCATCCCTTTGGGTGCATGTGAGAAGCCATACAGGTGAGAAACCTTATGGTTGTAATGAATGTGGGAAAGCCTTCTTTCAGTTTTCAACTCTTGCTCTACATTTGAGAATACACACAGGCAAGAAGCCTTATCAGTGTAGTGAATGCAGGAAAGCTTTCAGCCAGAAGTCATACCACATTAGACACCAGAAAATTCAGACACATTAAATCCCTAAGAATACCTTTAAGATGTGAAATTTTTCGTTGTGAATTTACATCTCATAGCATATCAGAAATAACCATTCTGAATCAAAGCATCATGAATGAGGAAAATAAAAGCTAAAAACTTATGGGACACCAGAGGTTAGTACTGAAGAGAAGGACATTTTGTGACCAACAAAAAACCTCTAGCAAACTGCAAAGGTAATGCTGAAACTTTAGAAGCATTTCCACTAAAATTGGTGAAAAAGAAACAGATGCCTTTCATCATCATTGCTATCAGCATAGATCTGGAGATCCTAACCAATGTTATACATAAAACAAAGTTGTTAGTGTTGGAAAGCAAGAGACAATACTAGATATCATCTACAAATAATATAAAACTCTTGTGGTTTTGATGTGGCAGAAAAGAAGTGAGCCCAGAAACAGACTCAGACACTTATTAGAATTTGGAATATGAGAGAAACGGCATCAGGAAATGATAAAGTAATGGGACTATTTTAAAAACGGTTTGGAGGTAATTTGTTGTCCAGGGAAGGGGTAAACCATATACAAAAGTAAAATGCAAAGGGGTTAAAAACAAGAATATGAAAAGGCTGTATACTTAAACAATCTTGAGATTAGGAGAGCATTACTTCAAACCAATCCAAAATGCTTAGCAATTCTTCTCTGAGTATACATACTCAGGAACTATGTATCAGGAGGATATTTATTGTGGCATGATTTGTAATAGCCAAAAATTGGAAAGAAATACCCATCAGGAATGAAATGGAAAATTCTTGTGACAGACTACTTTATCTGTAAAATGCAACTTAGGAGAAATGCATTGACAGAGAAAGGTCTCGTTGAAAAATCACGTTGAGAGGGAAAAATCAAGTTGCACAATGATGCATATAGTACAATTAAATTTTTGTAAATTTGAATAAAGACTTCCCTCATAAAATTCAGTAGTATATATTGGTAATGGATGCATATTTTATGTAAATATTTCTGAAATGGACTGGAAGGATACAGACCAAACTCTTGATAGTGGTTGCCTGTGAAGAGTGGGGGTGGGGATGAATTTGGGAGGTGGGGTGGGGATTGGTAAAAGAGGATTGCAGCTTTATATATAAATAACCATTTCTCTTTAAAAAGACTGCAAGTGCATAAAACAAGATACTGGTTAATTATGGATTGTGGTATATGGATATCTTGTCTTATTTTTTGTACTTTTCTGTATTTTTAAAATTTCTCAGTAATAATAGGGATAGGAATGGGAAAGCTGTACCTTTAGAAATTATAATGGATTCATTCCAATCAAATACTAAACTTTTTATAGAAAATGTTTCTAAAATTTTATCAGTGGTGAGCGGATGGACTTGTACTCTATGTACTATGAAATTATGTTTTATTAAAATCAAAATGACAGCATAAAAAAAAAGAGCACCTTGAGAATTAGATGACATCATGCATTTTAAAACCTAACATAGGGTGAGGCACAGATTACGTGCCCAAAAACTCTCCCTTCTCCCTCCTTTTATGTAATCCATTGCCTTTCCCTTTTTGTTTTAATTTGGCAGTAAACTCTAGGCAGTATTTGATGCTGAATCACAGTAATTATACCATTCCCTCTAAACCAGAATGCTTAACCTGGGATCCATGGATGGCTTGGAGGGGTCCATGAAACACCAAGAAAGTTTTTATTTTTGTGTAGTGTATGTTTATGTGCATTATTCTGGAGCAGGGACTCAGCCTTCATCATCAAAACTGTCAGTGTCCCAAAAAAGTTCAAAAAAATAAGCATTCAAAATGTTTTTAGCTCTCCCATTTGTAGTAAAATTTCGTTGTTTTCTATTATTTTAGGATTTAGGCAGGGTGTGTATTATTAATTAATTAACTAATTAAGTATATAAATGTGACCTCCTTTCTTGTTCTATCACCTTCCCCTTTCTACTTAAAAAGATCATGTCAATGTGAAAAATACTAGGGGTGATCCATTATGGCCTCTGCTTCTACCACATAATTTGCAACTACCCATTACCAGGGCATTGCTGCTGCTGCCAACAAACATTTTACACCTTTTCCAAACCATGAAATTGCAAACAGAAGTAGAATGAATTCATCTTGGTGTTCCCTATCCCAGGATCTAGCCCACAGACAAATATGCTTGTTTACTTGAATTTGTTTTGTTATTAAAATCATAACAAATCCTAAACATATATCTCAAAATAAAAGCATTTTTAAACATCAGTGACATCTGAGTTGCTCCACGAAGTTTTTAATAAATATTTATTTAATGCTGGACATGGGCCTGATACTGTTCCAGGCATTAGAGATACAACAGTGAGGAAAGAAAACAAAATCTTGCCCTCACTGAGTTTATGTTCCAGTAGAGGAGTCAACTGATAAGCTGGTAAATCAGTAAATGCTGAATCTTGCTGGATGGTGGTGAGTGCCATGATGAAAAATAGAGCAGGGAAGGGTGTTGGGCAGTATGCATTGGAGACAGGGCAGTGGTACCAGCGTTGCAATTTTAAATAGGGCGGTCATGGAAGGCTGCTCTGAACAGGAATATCTGAGCCAAGATCCAAAGGAAGGGAAGGAGCAAACCATGGGAGAAACCTGCAGGAAGAATTTTCTAGATAAGGAGACTGAGATCAAAGACCTTGAGGTAGGAGCATGCTGGCAAATTCAGGGAAGAGTAGGCAGTCAGTGTGGCCAGAGCCAAGTGCCGGAGAAGGAAGAGGAGAGCCGAGATCAGAGAGGACTGAGTTAGGCTCACCTGCTGCTCTAAGCTGTTGGCTTTCCATCTCAGTGAGAAGTTTTCAAAGGAATAGTTATTCTTAATTGTTGAAACAGTGCATTAAAATTTATTTCCACTGCCAATTGCTCTGATTCTCAGACTTCTGTGTAAAAGGAAATCTGGGAAAAGATGATTATTATTATTTTTTAAACCCTTTATGGTAAAGTGCTTTACCTCATTCAATCAGTGGGAAAAATCAAACGAACAATAGACCCAATTGATAGGGAATCTGCAGGCTGTCTGGAGGGTGGTAGCTCAACAAAAACCAAAACTGTGGACACTGTGTCATATTTAATAGGTCCCATGACCAAAGATGTACTTAACAGTGGCAGGTCATTCCCCTCTTTTGAAAGATCAAAATATTATAAGACATGAAATAGAGGTGCTCTAAAGTCAATTGGACTATGGATGGACATGGGATTAGGCCCCATCTTTCTAGACAGATGATTTCAGAGACCAAAGGGAATATTTGTCAAGTGTTTGCTCATTACCCTTAGGATTGAATCCTAAAACTGGAAATAAGACCATATACTTTGGGAGAAATTTCCCAGAGCTTATTGGGGGCTAGTGTTCTTGCAGGCCTACAGTAATAAGCCAGTAAGTGGTTTTATTGTGTGCCTTTTAACTATTCCTGGCTGACTGAATTTAGCATTAAATGCTTCATATCTAAGGCATCTCCTTTGGGGTGTAAGAAGTACTTAGTCAGCCATAGCAGAGACCACTGGGCATCCCCTTCAAGCATCTACCATCCCCACTGCTGTACCTTTGCTCAGCCGTCCCTTGGTCATTCAAATGAGTATGAAAAGGAAATGAGGTTAAAAAAAAAAAAAAAAGGAAATGAGGTTATTAAATCCTCCATAAAAAATGAAAATAGCAGCTATAGAAAATATCATTAAAATTCCAATTTTAAAGAATCCCTCAAAGAACCCTGGAAGTTCAGTTTAAAAAGCAAACAAGCAAAACTAAAAGCCAAGAGAATATGTTCTGTATTAGGGCATGAACTTTCAGTGTTTCCTAGCATGCCTCCTAGGGGATGATAATAGGGGATGGATCTACAGTCTGAAGGCGTGATGGCAGAGGGATCGAACTTCTGCCAGAGGCTCAAACTTATATTCCAGACAGGCACAATTTACTCTCATTCACAGACATATTTTCATGTTTCCAAAACTGTGTGAGAAAGAATAAAGATAGAAAATAACACCTAAAATGTAGAAAGAGAGAGAGAGAGAGAGAGTGTGAGAGAGAGAGAGAGAGAGAGAGAGAGAGAGAGAGAGAGAGAGAGAGAGAGAGAGAGAGAGAGAGACTGGAAGGGGAAATGTATTGACCAAATATTTTAAAACAAGCAAAACAGGACTAAGCAAGAGTGAAACTGTTGCTACAATTAGGTAGCTTGATGGAAGCAAGGAGAAAGCCCAGAAATAGGTACTGGTCTATGCAAATATTTAGTATATCATAAGGCAGCATTTCAAATCAGCAGGGAAAGGGGTATTAGCCAGTAAGAGTAAGTGGTGCTAATACACTGAACTCTCCATTTTGAGGGAGGAAATCTAGGTCCTTATACCTCACAAAAGCCACACTAAGTTCCTATGCTCAAGCCCCATGCACACACTCACGCAATGCAAACACTCATGTGTACCCGTCTGTGCACACACAATAAGAAGTCCAGGCAGGGAAGGAGGGAAAAGAGCTAGAAAAGTCAGGAGAGAGGGAAGGAGAAGGGAAAGGAGAGTAGCCCCAGGCAAAAAACACTAAATATAGAAGCCATAAACACTATCATATTTGAGAAGATAACTATGTTAAACTTCTTTATGTCTCAAACACTTAAAATAAAAAGCCACATGACAAATTAGAAGAAAAGAATTGCAACATATGCTTAGATAAAGGGTTTATCCCTCTAATAAAGAAAGGGTTCTTACAGACTAATACACAAAACAGGAATGCTCCATTGGAAAAACTGTTAAAAAACATTTGATTATATAGTCACTCATTCATTCAACAATTACACATTAAACATCTACTATATTCTAGGTATTATCCAAAGTTGACAGTACCAAACAAGATAGATCAAGTCTTTGCCCTAATGAATCATACATAAAAAATAAACATCTAACATTCTGGGTGAGTACTGTGGAAAGTAAAAACATAGGCAGGCAGTGGCATGGAATGAGAAGTAACTGTATTGTTTAAGGTAGTTACAGAAGGCCTCCCATAACTCAGTAATTAACAAAATATGAAGTTAAATTGCCCGTTTATAAATATTTCACTGGTACTGACAGAAATGCAAAGGAAAACTTAACAATATAATCAAATAAGTAAAAATTGAAAAGAATTATAAAATCCAAAATAGGCAAGAGAGCACTTCTATATGAAAGGTAAATTAACTGTGGCACAACTTCAAAAACTTCTGTCTTGAATTTAATAAGAAAAAAGGCATGTGTGATACAAATCTGTTTTCTTAAAATTCATAAAGTGTATAGGATGTCATTGATGTAGTTAATTTTATTTTTTAAGGCCTTCAAATTATAGTACAGCCTAAACAAGATATATAACACATTGTAATGAAATGAATGGAAAACTGCTTTAAAACTCTTTTATATTATAAAGAGCTTCCCTAGTCATTTCATGGTTTAGTATTTAACAGAGTTGTTAAATGTAAAGATGCATGGCACATTTCCCATTTACAAAATGACACACACAAATATTTTTTGAAATTTTTGTAATGACAAATAAGAATCATAATCTACTACCTAACAAATACTTTCAGAAAAATAAATACTAAATTTGCAATTTCACAATGACATTTTAACAACGAGTGAGAAAGTACCTGCTGCTTGGAAGAAATTTGCACAAAGGAGAGAACATTTGAAAATTTCTGCAAATGTTTCCATTATTAAGTGATTTTGATGCCCAAAACAAGTGTCACCTATAGAATCTCTGTTATCTATATGTTCAAAACACACAGTAGCTTAAAAAAATACTTCAAAAGAAGAGCTTCAATAGATTTAACATACTTATTAAATATAATTATTTAGTGACTTCTAATTAATTTGTAAGGTCAATAGTCTGACACAAGGGCAGATGGAAATTTTAGCAAAATTTTTTGTTTATTTGGTGGATAATTTGAAAAATTAGTAGGGCAATTCAGTAAATGGAGTCAATATTGCATTCCATTTTGGCCAGCATATCTTTATAAGCCAATTTTTTCAAGTATGAAAATTGAAACCAAATGTCACTCAACATGTCAATGGATTACAACTTATGGTACCAAATGGATTAAAAGGAATGCATTATTGATACCTGCATCAATATGGATAAATATCAACATCATTTATCTGCGTGAAAGAAACCAGGCAAAAGATAATACATACTGCGTGAGTTCATTTATATAAAATTCTAGCATATTTAAAATAATCTTTAGCAGCAGAAAGCATGTCAGTGGATGCCTGGGGATGGGGTAGAAGAAGGGATGGATTGCAAAGGAGCAAGAGGAAATTTTTGTTTGGAGGGGCTGGTAGAAATGTTTACTATCTTGACTGCAGTGATTTTTCCAAAGGTATATAGATATGTCACAACTTCACAAATTGTACACTTTAAATATCTGCATATTTACTTCAGTTTGACCTTGAAAAAGTTGTTAAAAAAAAAAAAACATCAAAATAAAAACATCAATAAAAAGCCTGAATAATAAAAGAGAAGAAAAAGGTAAATTGGACTTCATCAAAATTTAAAACTCTGTTCTTCAAAAGACAATATTAAGAAGGGCGGGGCAAGATGGCAGAGTGGTGAGGTGTGGGTTGTAGTTACTCCTCTGGGGCAGTAGGTAGAAAGCCAAGAATTGAATGGAACAGACACCGCAGAGGAATTTGAGTTTGGACATACTTCATACAACACTCATGAGCATGTGGAACTGCTGAGATCAGCAAAATCTGTAAGTTCTCATGGTGAGGGGGGCTGAACCCCTCTCTGTCAGGCACTGTCCCATGGGAGGAGGGGCCAACAGTGCTGGGAACCAGGAGGAAGAACTACAGCTGCAGCACTGATTAACAAACTCAGACTCTGGAACAAAAACTCCAACCATAGATAAACTGAGACCAGACACCAGGGAATCTGGGAGCAGTCAGTTCAGAGGAGAGGAGACAGAGCTAGCAAAAACAGCAAAAAACAAAACAAAATAAAAACAGAGACTTTTTGGAGTTTGGGTGAACATAATACAAAGAAGGGCTGGGCTCATACAGAATCAGGCACCTATGCAAATCCAGGGCAGCGAGGGCCCTTGTCTGAAAAGCCAGTTTCTTTGCTTTCTTTATTGTTCCTTAATTGCCCTCAACTCCTTGTCTTTTAGCTTTCAATAGCTCATTAGATCTGCAAGGGCTGTAAATAATCCACACTGGGCCCTTCTTTTTCTTTTCTTTCTTTCTTTCTTTTTTTTTTTTTTTTTTTTAATCTTTTTCTCTTTTTCTAAAACAATTACTCTAAGAAGCACATTACAGAAAGCCTCAAAGACCTGCAATTTGGGCCCAGGCAAGAGTAGAGCTAAGGTAGCTCTGAGAGACAAAGCAATAAGTTTATAGGCAGAGAAAATTAGCTAAACACCATAATTTTCCAAGAAAAGGGGAGCATGGCCCAGCTCCAGTGGTAGCCCTCCTTTTGGGAACTCAGATCCCAGGGGCTGGAATTCAGAAACCAGCTTCAGTCAGCCATTTCCCCGACAGGGTCAGGGTCACCGGGAAAACTAAAGGCTCCACACCTCCTTACACTGGCGGGGGAACTGCGGGCTGGCAAGGGCCACCTGCTGGACAGCACAGGAGAAACACAGAATCTAAAGGCCTCACAGGAGTGTCTCATTTTCAAGGAAACTCCATACCCTCCTCCTGAGACCTGGGCCTCTCTGGACTGGGAAAACCTGACTGGGGTTGACCATATGTGAGGAGATGCTCACACAAAAAATCTACGTAGAGGCAAGGCAAGAAACAGAAAAACAAGAGGTGGAAAACTCTGATAAACTAAACAAAATCTAAGTTAAAGGTTTAGAACAAGCTGAACTGAACACCAAAGTTTAGAGAACAAAGCCAACCAACAAGAAAACCCTAGGTAAAAGAGTGAAAACAAGCTCCAGAATAAAGTAATCAAGAAAGTCAGATGCCTAGACAGCTTAAGATAATGAGCCATGCTAGGAAACATGAAAATATGGACCAGCCAAAAGAACAAACTATTAGTTCAACCAAGATACAGGAGTTGTAGCAATTACTGCTAAATCGGTTCAATGAACTAAAGGAAGAACTAATTGGAGATGTTCAAACAAATCTAAATCAATTCAAAAATCAAGTCAATGAACTGAGGGAAGACATAGCAAAAGAGATGAAGGATATAAGAAGGACACTGGATGACCATAAGGAAGAATTCATAAACTTGAAAAAGCAAATGGCAGAACTTCGGGAACGAAAGGCATAATGGAGGAGATGAAAAAGACAATGGAGCGATACAACACTAGATTTGAACAGGCAGAAGAAAGGATCCATGAATTGGAAGACCAAGACATCTGAATTCACACACACAAAAGAACGGATGGTGAAAAGAGTGGGAAAATATGAGCAGGGTCTTAGGGAGCTGAGTGACAACGTGACATGCACAAATATACATGTTATGGGTGTCCAGAGGGAGAAGAGAGGGGAAAGTGGGCAGAAAGAATAACAGAAGAAATAATCACTGAAAAGTTCCCAACTCTTATGAAAGGCAGAAAATTGCAGATTCAAGAAGTACAATGAACCCCAAATGGAAAAGACCCTGATACACCTACTCCAAGACACTTATTGAATAGATTGCCCAATGTCAAAGACAAAGAGAGAATTCCAAAAGCAGAGAATTCCAAAAGGAGAGAATTCTCCAAAAGAGAAAAGCAATCCATCATATACAAGGGAAGCTCAATAAGACTATGTACAGATTTCTCTGCAGAAACCATAGAGGCGAGAAGAAAGTGTTTAAGATACTGAAAAAGAAGAACTGCCAACCAAGAATTTTATATCCAGCCAAACTGTTCTTCATAAAATGAGGGGTAGATTAAAATATTTTCATACAGACAGACACTGAGAGAGTTTGTGAATAAGAAACCAGCACTACAAGAAATATTAAAGGGAGTACTACAGGCTGATAGGAAAAGACAGGAGAAAGGTTTGGAGACGAGTGTAGAAATGAAGATTATCAGGAAGGGAAAAAAGAGAGAGAGGGGAAAATAAGACATGACATATGAATCCAAAAGACAAAATTACAGAAGAAAATACTGCCCTTACAATAATAAAACTAAATGTTAATGGATTAAAATCCCCAATAAAAAGACACAGACTGGCATAATGGATTAAAAAACAGGACTCATCTATATGCTGTCTACAAGAAACTCAATTTAGACACAAGGACAAAAATAGGCTGAAAGTGAAAGGTTGGAAAAAAGATATTCCATGCAAACAGCAACCAGAAAAAAACAGGAGTAGCTATATTAATATCAGACAAATTAGTCTTCAAAAGTAAAACAATTAAAGAGACAAAGAAGGACACTATATATTAATGAAAGGGCCAATTCATCAAGAAAACATAACAATCATAAATATTTATGCAACAAGCCAGAGTGCCCCAAAATTCATGAGGCAAACACTGAGAACACTGAAAGGAGAAGTAGATAACTCCAAAATAAAGTTGGAGACTTCAATATACAGCTCTCATCAATGGATAGAACATCTAGACAGAGGATCAACAAGGAAAAGGAGATGTTGAATTGTATGATAAATGAACTAGACTTGACAGACATTTACAGAGCACTACACCCCACAACAGCAGGTTACACATTTTCTCAAGTGCTCATGGAACATTCTCTAGGATAGACCACAAGCAGGGTCCCAAAGAAAGTCTCAACAAATTAAAAAATATTGATATTATAAAAAACACTATCTCAGATCATAATGGAATGAAGTTGGAAATAAATAACAGGCAGAAGATTGTAAAATTCACAAATCTACGGAGACTACACAACACACTCTTAGAAAACCAGCAGGCAAAGGAAGAAATTACAAGAGAAATTAGTAAATACCTTGAGGCAAATGACAATGAAAACACAACATATCAAAACTTATGGGATGCAGCAAAGGTGGTGCTGAGAGGGAAATTTATTGCCCTAAATGCCTATATTAAGAGAGAAGAGAGAGCAAAACTTGAGGAATTAACTGTCCACCTGGAGGAACTAGAGAAAGAACATCAAATTAACTCCAAAGCAAACAGAAAGAAAGAAATAACAAAGATTAGAGAAGAAATGAAACTGAGAACAGAAGAACAATAGAGAGAATCAACAAAACCAGAAGCTGGTTCTTCAAGAAAATCAACAAAATTGATGGACCCCTAGCTAGGCTAACAAGAGAGAGAGAGAGAGAGAGAGAGAGAGAGAGAGAGAGAGAGAGAGAGAGAGAGAAAGCAGATGCAAATACATGCAATCAGAAATGGGAAAGAAAACATAACTACTGACCTGCAGAAATAAAGGAGATAATGAGAAGATACTATGAGCAACTGTAAGTTAATAAACTGGACAACTTACATGAAATGGACAACTTCCTAGAAAAGCATAAACAACCAACATTGACCCAAGAAGAAATAGATGGCCTCAACAAACCAATCACAATCAAGGAGATTGAGTCAGTCATCAAAAAAGTTTCCAAAAAAGAAAAGCCCAGGACCAGATGGCTTCACATGTGAATTCAAGCATTCAAGAAAGAATACCAATCCTGCTCAAAGTCTTCAAAAAATTCAAAAGGAGGGAAAGCTACCCAATGCATTCTATGAAGCCAACATCGCCCAAATACAAAAATCAGACAAAGATACTACAAAAAAAAGAAAATTACAGACCAATCTATTTAATGCATGCAGATGTAAAAATCCTCAAAATATTCACAAATCAAATCCAGCAGCACATTAAAAGAATTACACAACATGACCAAATGGAGTTTATTCCAGGTATGCAAGGCTGGGTCAACACAAGAAAATCAATTAATGTCATACACCACATCAATAAATTAAAGCACAAGGACCACATGATAATCTCGATCAATGTAGATAAGGCATTTGACAAAATTCAACAACCTTTCTTGATGAAAACACTTCAAAGGATAGGAATAGAAGGGAATTTTCTCCATATGTTAAAGGCAATATATGAAAAACCCTCAGCTAACATCATATTCAATGGAGAGAGACTGAAAGCTTTCCCTCTAAGATCAGGAAAAAGACAGGGATACCCACTGTCACCATTGTTATTCAACATTGTGCTGGAAGTTCTAGCTAGAGCAATTAGGCAAGAAAAAAAAAAGAGGCATCCAAATTGGAGAGGAAGAAGTAAAACTTTCACTGTTTGCAGATTACATGATTCTATATGAAGAAAATTCAGAAAAATCTACCGCAAAGCTATTAGAGCTAATCAATGAATACAGCAAAGTGGAAGGCTACAAGATCAACATGCAAAAATCTGTAGTGTTCTTATACAAAAGTAATGTGCAACAAGAGGATGATATTTAAAAAAATTCCATTTACAATAGCAACCAAAAGAATCAAGAATTTAGGAATAAACTTAATGAAGGCCACAAAAGACCCATATAAAGAAAACTACAAGAAACTGCTAACAGAAATTTAACAGGACCTAAAACATGGAAGAACATACCATGTTCATGGATTGGAAGACTAAATATAATTAAGATGTCAACTCTACCTAAACTGAATAATAGACTCAATGCAATACCAATTAAAATCCCAACAACTTACTTTGCAGAAATAGAAAAAATAACCAAATTTATTTGGAAGGGCAAGTTGCCCTGAATAGCCAAAAATATCTTGAGAAAGAGGAACAAAGTGGGAGGTCTCACACTATCTGACTTTGAAGCATATTACAAAGCTACAGTGCTCAAAACAGCATGGTCCTGGCATAAGGACAGAGATACCGACCAATGGAATCAAATTTAGTGCTCAGAAATAGACTCTTGCATCTATGGACAATTGATCCTTGATAAGGCAGTCAAGCCAAATCAACAGGGACAGAGCAGCTTCTTCAATAAATGGTGTTTGGAGAACTGGATATCCATTTCCAAAAGAATGAAAGAGGACTCCTACCTCACAACTTATACAAAAATTAACTCTAATTGGAGCAAAGACCTAAACATAAGCGCTAAGACCATAAGACTCTTAGATGAAAACATAGAGCACTATCTTAAAGATCTTGTAATAGGAGGTGATTTCCTAGACCTTACACCCAAAGCACAAACAACCAAAGAACAAGTAGACAAATAGGATCTCCTCAAAATCAAACACTTTTGTACATCAAGGGACTTTGTTAGAAAAGTGAAAAGGCAGCCTACACAATGGGAGACAATATTTGGAAACCACATATCAGATAAGGGTTTAATATCCCAAATATAAAGCAATCCTACAACTCAACAACAGAAAGACAAACAACCCAATTAAAAAATTGGAAAAGACATGGACGGACACTTTTCTGAAGAGGAAATACAAATGGCTCAAAAACATATGAAAAAATGCTCAACTTCACTGGCTATTAGGGAAATGCAAATCAAAACCACAATGAGATATCTTCTCACACCTACCAGAATGGCCATTATCCAAAAATAGAAAATTACAAGTGCTGGAGAGGATGTGGAGAAAGAGGCACACTTATTCATTGCTGGTGGGAATGTAGAATGGTGCAACCACTCTGGAAGACAGTGTGGAGGTTCCTCAGGAAACTAAGTATAGATCTTCCATATGACCCAGCTATTCAATTGCTAGGTATATACTGAAAGGAACTGAAAGTTAAAACACAAACGGACAGTTGTAAATCAATGTTTATTGAGGCATTATTCACGATTGCCAAGAGATGGAAGCAGCCCAAATATCCATCAATAGATGAGTGGATAAACAAACTGTGGTATATACATATGATGGAATATTATGCAGCTGTAAGACAGAACAAAGACATGGAACATATAATAACATGGATGAACCTTGAAGACATTATGTTGAGTGAAGTTAGCCAGAAACAAAAGAACAAATACTGTATAGTCTCACTAATATGAAATAACATTAATGAGCAAACTTTGAGAGTTAAAAGCTGATAACATTGGCTACCAGGAGATAGAAAGAGGATAGAGATCAGGGATTTGATGCTGAAGGACTACAGAATGTTCAGTAGGATTGACTGTATAGATCCAGAAATGGATAGCATAATACTGTGTAATGGTAGCACAATATTGAAAATACACTGAACAAAGATGTCTATGAGTAAAGCTGAGAGAGGTGGGATAGGGGAACATATGACACCAGAGGTAAAGATAGGTGATGAAGACTTGGACTGTATAACCTGGCAAAAACTGGAGTGGCCAATGACTGTTACTAAATGTACAAATATAAAAATGTTCTCACATGTGGGAGAACAAATGAATGTCAACCATGCAGAATGTTGAAAAAGGTATGGTATTTAGGAAAAACAATAATCAAAGCAAACTGGAGTCTATGGTCAACAGTAACATTGTAATATGCTTCCATTAAATGTAACAAAGTCAATACACCAAAGCTAAATGTGTATGAGAGGGGGATATAAGGGAGGGATATGGGATTATTGGTAGCGGTGTTGTTTTCCGTTCTTACTATTATATTGTGTTGTATGACATTTTATTTTTCTTTTAATTATCTTTTTTATTATTCACCAAAAAACCCAACTTTTTCATAGTAATCAATATGTTTAAGAACTGACTGTCGTGATAAATGTACAACTATATGATGATACCATTGTACACTGTGGATAATTGTATGTTATGTGAATATATCTCTATAAGATCGTAGGAAAAAATACAAATGGGGGTAAAAGTGCTGCAGAAAACATGGAGAGAGGGATGTGCCTATTTACTGTTGATTAGGAGGCAGAATGGTGTAGCCTTTCTGGAGGTCAGTGTCGTGGTTCCACAAGAAGCTAAGTATGTGGAGGCCATAAGGTCCTGCAACCTCATTATGGAGTATGTACTTAGAAGATCTGAGAGCAGAGATGTGAATGGACATTTGCACACTGGTATTTACAGAGGCAGTATTCATGATTTGCAGTAGGTGGCAATGCCTTAAGGGTACACTGACTGAGGAACAGAATGGTGAACTGTGGTGTATGCATACAATAGAATACTTAGCAACTAAGACATGGAGTGAAGTTGTGAGACTTGCAAGGAGGTGAATGGATCCTGTAGACAGCATTTTGAGTGACGTACGCCAGAAACAAAGGCAAACACTATAATGCCTTACCGATACAGATCAACTACAATGTGTAAACTCAGAATTGAATCTTAGAGTACAACCTAACAGGGAAATGATTACTGTAATGGTCCCTAGATTGTAAGCTCTTACATCAGTGAAATCTGTTCTGGAATTGTAATGTCTGTCTCCAAACTCTGAGATGTTGATCCCTTTGTGTATAATCTGTTTGGTCTCTGGAACACTGGGTATCTGTGTGACACCTGAAACTCAGAGCTAGAGCTTGGCAGATATGAATGTCAGTATTTTTCATACAGCAACTGTTAAAAAAAAAAAAAAAAAAAAAAAAGCTGAAATAAAGCCCAGACTTCAATTAGAGATATGAATGAAGCAGATCTGGTTAAGACTAGGGCAAATAGGGCCAAAGGGTAAAGGTAGAAACTGACTGTGTGTTAAAACTTCAACTTCCTTGTGAGACCAAAGGAAGAGATGTTTATTTGGTATAGGTTCTATATTTTCTAAACAATATAACTTCCACAGTTTGTTCAAACACCACAATTACATGGAACTTTGAATAGGAAGTGAGATATAGTAAGTCTGTATAGGTTACAGTGAAATAGCAACACATCCCAAAATAATTTGGGTGGAGAATAAAAATATATATTCAGGGCCCCCTGAAGAGCTGGGGAGGATGAGAAGGTGTTGGACTTCCTCACCTGGATTGTTGCTGATGTTCTCACAAACACTGAGGACTGACGGTTTGGTATGCCAAGCCCTCTATCTTGGGGCTTGCTCTTAGGAAGCTCATTACTACAAAGGAGAGGCTAAACCTGCTTATAATTGTGCCTAAGAGTCTCCCCTGAGCGCCTTTTGTTGCTCAGATGTGGCCCTCTCTTTCTCTAACTAAGCCACCTTGGCAGGTGAACTCACTGCCCTCCGCACTATGTGGGACCTGACTTCCAGGGGTGTAAATCTCCCTGGCAATGCAGGATATGAATCCCAGGGATGAATCTGGACCCGACATAGTGGATTTGAGAACATCTTCTTGACCAAAGGGGGATATAAAATGAAATGAAATAAAGCTTCAGTGGCTGAGAGATTTCAAATGGAGTCGAGAGGTCACTGTGGTGGACATTCTTACACACTATATAGATAACACGTTTTAGGTTTTAATGTATTGGAATAGCTAGAAGTAAATACCTGAAACTACCAAACTGCAACCCGGTAGCCTTGACTCTTGAAGATGCTTGTAAAACAATGTAGCTTACAAAGGGTGACAGTGTGGTTCTGAAAACCTTGTGGATTACACTCCCATTAATCCAGTGTATGGATGGATGAGTAGCAAAAGGGGGACAAAAACTAAATGAAAAATAGTGTGGGATGGAGAAGATGATTTGGGTGTTCTTTTTTACTCTGATTTTTTTATTCTGACTGATTCTTTCTGGTGTAAGGAAAATGTTCAAAAATATATTGGGATAATGAATGCACAACTATATGATGGTACTGTGAACAGCTGATTGTACACCATGGATGATTTTATGGTATGTGAATATATGTCAATAAAACTGAATTTAAAAAATAGACAGTATTAAGGAAATCCAAAGACAGGCCACAAACTGGGAGAAAATATTTGTGAAACACATATCTGATAAAGAACTTGGATGTAAAAAACATAAAGAACACATGAAACTCAATAATAAGAAGAAATATGGATGGCAAATAAACACCATAAAGTATATTCAATATCATCAGTCATTAAGAACATTCAAATTAAAACTTCAATGAGATAGCATTACCCACCTATCACGATGACCAAAAATTTTTTTAAAACTTAGCCTACAAAACTACTCCAAGGATGTGGAGCACTGGGGCTCTCATTTATTGCTGGTGAGATTGCAACATGGTGTCTACTGTGGAAAACATCTTAGCAGTTCCTTTTAAAGTTAAACATGCACTTACCATACAAGCTAGCAATCTCACTCCTAGGTCTTTACCAAAGAGAAATTAAAACATATGTTCACACAAACACACAAAGACAATATACCAATGTTTATAGCAGCTTAATTCATTATAGCCAAAAATTGGAGACAACGAAAATGTACATGAACTGGGGTAAACAGATAAATAAATTGTGGGGTACCCATACAAAGAATACTACTCTGAAATAATAAGGAATGAACTAGTGATACATTTAACAACACAGATGAATCTGCAAAGCATTATGCAAAGTGAAAGAAGCCAGACACCCAAAAAATTATGTAATTTATATGGCTGGAAAACTATAGGGAAAGAGATCAGTGATTGACAGGCTCTGGGGGTGGTGGGGAGGGGATTTATTGGAAAGGGGCACAGGGGAACTTTTTGGGGTGAGGGAAGTGTTCTATATCTTGATTGTACTAGTGGTTACAGACCTATATACATTTTTCAAAACTCAGTGAACTGTAACTCTTAAAAAGGGTAATGTTTACCGTATGCGAACTTACTTTTCGTAAATTTTACCTCAATATACTTGTCTTTGAAAAAGTTATCAAGAAATAGTGATCTTAGGAGCAGACCATGGAACTGCCAAAACAGAAGATTTCAAGCCAATATTTTAAAAAATTATAATGTATATTCAATCCTAATGGTCTCACTAACAAATAGTATTGGTAACATTTTTTGAGAACAAATGTTTTTCATAAATCTTTAATTCATTTTTTTATTTTCTAGTATATGCTGTATACTATATATATTAACACATAAGTATATGTACATGAATATATACATAAATAACTAGATATGTAAAGGAGTTGTGTTCTCAAATTTTGTTTTACCTAAAGGCATGCACAATCAAATATTTTAGATATCACTGATCTAGGTTGCTTCCAATTTCTCATTATTAAAATAAAGATTTCACAAACCCACATCTCTGTGCTTAGCTCATTCTGGATTCTTCTTTCTCTAGAGAATGTGGATTTTTCTTTCTCTAGAGAAACTTGCAAAATTTGGATTAATGGGTCAAAATTAAAAAAAAAAAAATTTCATAACAAAACCCTCAGTGCCTGGCAGTCACTCATCTGATTTCTGATTTCTTTCCCTATAGTTTTGCCTTTTCCAAAGTCATATATACTCAATCACTTTTCAAAGTTGTTGAATGAATTTACACTACCACAAACAATGAATGAAAGTATGTTTCACCCTATTCTTATCAGCACTGATTAAGTTATTTTATCTGTTCTTTTAAAAATTATTTTTAGTAAATGTTTTTCAGCAGCTATTAAAATCTTACACATTGTGTTTCACCTGTTGATGTGGTATATTATTTGCAAAGATTTGCTTGTATTAAACCATCTTTACTTTTCTGACTATAACTTCAATACCTACTGGCCCTGTAGTTTGTATTTGGTGATGGCTGATCACAGCCTCGGCAGCAAACTCCTAACTACCTCCTCCCAAAACTCAGTCATTCACATAGATCCACTTGTTTTCTCCTTTTAGTGCTATATACTTTCTCTCTCATTCTCTCACATAGCTGCTTATATTCCCTGTAAAGTGAAGATTTTCACTCTAGGCCAATTTTGTCAATTCCTTGAAAACAGCTGAGGCTTCTGTTTTTTGAACACTGAGCAGGTTTTCACTAAGACCCCAATGCAGTCTCCTAGAACAGAAACGGTCTTCTCTTCAGGGATTTGAGGACTCTACCAGTAAGCCTTGAGCTTTGGCAGAGCTCTTTAAATTCAGTAATACCCATAGAGTAATGAAGCCCAAATTACAGGTATATCAGGGAATCCAGACCTACCTTCTAAATAGACTTTATCACCCATTCTTCCCAGCTTAGAAGCTTTCAAGCACAGAACAGAACTGAGTGGCATATATGGCTGAAAGCTGGTGTGTGCGTGTGTGCGTGAATGACTTAACAACCCTCAGCCATCTGAGAGAGTGAAAACAAGCAGCAGCACCACAAAGAGAAAAAAAAAAACAAACCAATAAGGAAAACAGTCTTTGGTGCTTACAACTGACTAAATAGTGTTAAAAACCCTCAGAGTAGAATTTGTTTAACCCAGTTCTTCACAACCAGTGATACAAAGTAGCCAATACTGGCTAAATACTCAATGATACATTTTCTTTGTGGAAGGAAATTTACAATTCTCAATTTTGACTACATGACAAAACAGTCGATGGAGCTTTTACACGTGTCCTCAGGTCCTACATGTAGAGATTCTTTTTAGTAGTTCTGGGGTGAGGACAAGGCATCTGTATTTGAAGAGTTGCATGTGTGTTTCTGATGCTCAGCCAATATTAAAAACCTTTGGCTTTAATTCTGGGGATCAGATGGGCTCAGGAAAACGTTCATTCCCAGAAAGCTTTAACACAAGGAAATCCTAAGATCTAAAAGTACCGAAACAAATGTGTGATATTTTTAGTCAGTCAATCAATTAATGCATTGAGTAAGGCCAATGAACCACTTTGACAGGATTAACAACTTTGATACAAGTCCCGGTTTTATTCTGTTTAGAATGAGATTACATATTAGACAAAATGGGAATTGGAGCTCATCTGGGGGTTTACCTGCCCTGCCTGTGCAATCCTGCTGGCATAATGCTGGACAGAAGGCGTGCTTACTTTAACAAGGCAGACGTCCCGTGGAAGAGATGGCTTGGTTTATTTATGCAAGACAATTATTATTTGGAAGGCCCAAAAATAAGAATGCAAAATTATTTGGTTATTCTGCAGTAGGAAATAATCTCAAGTTTTATTAAACCCATCTGTTCCACCGTATATTTCTCTGAATCAGAGGGACCTATGGCTAGAAAGCAGCCACATCCAATACACACATAAGTGGGCTGGAACAGGCAAAGGCTGGACCCAGAGAGGTGCCTACTGAAGCTGGTGGGGGGCCGGGGGAGGGGGCAGTCCAAAAACGAAGGAGGCATTGGCAGGGCAATGACTGGGAGAAGGATCATCTGTTAATTGATCAGCAGAAGGGAGGGGAATCTTTTCTAAAGGCACTGAAATCAGAAATGACCCTTTTGCCAAGAGTTATCAAAATTCCAGTGTTGTGGAGATGAGAAGATGGTAGCATTTAAGAAGAAAAAGACCACTGCCTTTGCTGAAACAGCTATTTTACCTAGGAAATAAGTCAACATTAATGAAGAACTGATGCTGAAGGTCCTAGTAGGAAGGGCAATTGAACTAAGTAAATATTTTCTCAAGATGCATTAATAAAAAATAACCCTGAGACAGCATCTACTTTACACATAATTATTGCTAGTTTGGTTTTCAAGTCAGTCATTTCCCCTTTAAAAAGTAGGTGTGCAGTTTTATATACTGTTTCTCAACCCTTTCTTCTTTCTGTACGCTGCCATGTGATCCTGCAAACTACATTTCCAAGACTTTCAAGACAATTAGTTTCCTATTAGTTACTGTCAACAGGAGATACTAGAGGGGATTGGAAGGAGGGAGGAGGAGAAGGAAATTCCTTCTTGGTTTATCCTGCCTCCTGTATGCTTCTTCATCCCAGAAGCAGCCTCATCCCACCCTTAGAGGTACCAACAACAGCCAAAAATGCCCCTACTTTGGGGGGTGTGAGTATCTAATTTCTGGCAGCTCCATCTCATTCCTTTCTTAACCCCATTCCTTAGCTGCTTCCTGCAGCTATTATATCTGTGCTACCGAAGTGCTCCCCTTACTTCTTTCAGCCTTCCAAAACCCATGTAACTAATTTCCTGTGTTAAATCCCCTCTGTTTGAATAAAAATTTATTTGCAAAGCCCGCTTGAGGCACTGGGGGGAAATGTGGAAATATTAAACTTCCCCACCTGGGGAATTACTGATATTCTCACAAGCATTGAGGACTACCCTTTAGAAGGCCGAGCCCTTATCTTGGGGCTTGGCCTTATGAAGCTTGTTACTGCAGAAGCTAAGCCCACTTATAATTGTGCCTAAGGATCTCCCCCAGAGAACCTCTTTCATTGCTCAGATGTGTCCTGTCTGTCTCTGTAAGCCAACACTGCAGGTAAACTCACTGTCCTCCCCGCTACATGGGACATGACTCCCAGGGGTGTAAATCTCCCTGGCAATGTGGGACATGACTTGTGGGGATGAACTTGACTGTGGCATCATGGGATTGAGAAAGCCTTCTTAGACCAAAAAGGGGGAAGAGAAATGAAACAAAATAAATTTTCAGTGGCTGAGAGATTTCAAATGAATTTGAGAGGTCATTCTGGAGGTTATTCTTAGCATTACATAGATATCCCTTTTTAGTTTTTTGTTTATTGGAATAGCTAGAAGGAAATACCTGAAACTGTTGAACTGCAACCCAGTAGCCTTGATTCTTGAAGATGATTGTGTAACTATGTAGTTTACACTGTGTGACTGTGTGATTGTGAAAACCCTATGGCCCATACTCCCCTTTATCCAGTTTATGGACAGATGAGTAGAAAAGAGGGGGACAAAAAGTAAATGAATAATAGGATGGGGAAAGGAGTATGAGATATTTTGGGTGTTCTTTTTCTTTTTATTTTTATTATTCTTTTTTTTGTGGAAATCAAAGTGTTCAAAAATTGATTGGGGTAATGAATGCATTAGCTATATAATGGTACTGTGAATGATTGTATGGTTTGTGAACATATCTCAATAAAATTGAATTTTAAAAAGTCCCTTCTATTTGGAAACATTTAGTGTATTTTTTGTGTTCCTGCCTAGACATGACCCAATACAGAAGTCAACATTTGGTGTAGCTAATGTATTCAAAGGAAAGAACAAAATACAAATTCACTAGTTGTGTTTTTGTTATACCTGATTATTTCAATCAACAAGCATTTACTATGCATCTATGTCTGGGGATGAGTGGAGTATATTTTAGGTTTAAAATAAATGATTTATACAATTCAAATATACAAATAAAATTCAAACATGAAACTTATTGAAAAGTATAAAATGTCATTTATGTGAAGTGTTATCATTACTTATCATTGTTTACTTGGCCAGAGCCCTTTATTTTCTTTATTTTTTTATTGAATGTTTTAATACACTAGGAACTTTACAAGATTCAGGAGATACGAAAATTAATCTAGTATAGGATGCATTTTTTGAATTATTGAGAAATCAGAAATTCAAAAATCAAAAGCATATGCCACAAAGTTTACTGTCTATGGAAGCAGACCTTGAATATCCTCTTCTCTTCATTAGCATAACTTTACCATTTCAGGAGACTCTTGCCAGCAAGATAAAAGTTGTAAATACTTGACATTCCTAAATTTTCTGAAAGACTCATCAACTTTTCTACAGAAAGCATTATCTGACAGCTTTACAGCCCAAGATTCTTTGAACCACATGTCTCAAATGCTTTGCCTTGCTCTGTCCTGCAACCCTAAACTGTATATCATGACCCTTACTCTATCTTAATCTAGCCTCGGCTTTGAAAGACCTGCCTTAAACCAGACTTCAAAGTCTCAGTCAATACCCTTACTTTGCCCATAGCCTTCTCAAGACTCTGCTGAGTGTTTGGAGGGCTACCTTATCTTCAAGCAGTAACCTCAGCTTTGTCTTAGTAACAAGTTGTTCTAATGATATTGGGAGGCTTATATTTGACAGATTCCTTAGGTTCATATTTTGACACACTGCATTGCTAAAGAGTTTGGGAATCCACAAATCTCCATTTCTTAGAGTGCCCTAGATTCTTGGAAAGTCACCCTTCCATTTGCAATACGTGCTCTGGGCTTTTCTGCTCAATTATTTTTTTTTTAAATGCAGTTTTACTAAGGTATATTCACACGCCATACAAACCACCAAAGCATACAATCACTGGCTCAAAGTATTATCACAGTTATGCATACAACCCCATGATCAATTTTAGAACATTTTTGTTACTCCAGATAAGAAAAAACAAAGAAAACCAAATTCTCCCATACTACTTATCCCCCCCATTACTGACCCATAGTACTGGTGTAGTAGTACATTTGTTACTGTTGATTAAAAAACATTAAAATTTTACTGTTAACTATAGTCCATAGTTTGCAATAGGTACATTTTTCCCATTTTCCCCTCTATTATCAACTCCTTGTAATAGTGTCACATGTTTGTTCTAGTTCATGAAAGAATTTTTTTATATTTGCACAGTTAATCATGGGCATTGCCCACCACAAGATTCACTGTGTTATATATTCCCATGTTTTATCTTTCAACTTTCCTTCAAATGACATACATGACTCTAAACTTCCCTTTCCACCACATTCAAACAACATTCAGCACTGTCAATTATTCTTACAAAAACATGCTACTGTCACCTCTGTCCATTTCCAAACATTTAAGTTCAACCTAATTAACTATTCTGCACATATTAAGTGAACACTCCCCCATTCTTCAGCCTCATTCCATATTCTGGTAACCTACATTCTAAATTTTATGTCTATGAGTTTATATATCATAATAAGTTTATATCAGTGAGATCATACAATATTTATCCTTTTGTGTCTGACTAAATTCACTTAACATAATGTCCACAAGGCTCATCCACACCATCACATGCTACAGGACGTCATTCCTTACTGCAGAATATTCTGTTGCATGTGTATACCACACTTTGTTTATCCATTCATCTGTTGATGGACACTTGGATTGTTTCCATCTTTTGGCAATTGTGAATAATGCTGCTATGAACATTGTGCAAATGTCTGTGCACGTACCTGCTTTCAGATCTTCTGGGTATATCCCTAGTAGCTGGAGGCCGGGTTGTAAGGCAGCTATATATTTAGCTTCCCAAGGAATTCCCAAACCATCTTCCACAGTGGCTGTACCATTTTACATTCCCACCAGCAGTGATTAAGTGTTCCAATTTCTCCATATCCTCTCCAACACTTATATTTGCCTGTTTGTTTAATAGCAGCCATTCTAGTAGGTGTGAGATATCTCCTTGTGATTTTGATTTGCATTTTCCTGATAGCTAATGAAGATGAACATTTTTTTTCATGTGATTTTAGTCATTTTTATTTCCTCTTCAGGAAAATGTTGTTTCATATCTTTTCCCTATTTTATGATTGGGTTGTTTGTATTTTTGTCGTTGACTTGTAGGATATCTTTATATATGCTGGATATCAGTCCGTTATCAGATACATGGTTTCCAAATATCTTCTCCCATTGAGTTGGTTGCCTCTTCCTCTTTTTGACAAAGTCTTTTGATGCATAGAAGCATTTGATTTTGAGGAGTTCCCATTTATCTATTTTTTATTTCATTGCTTGTGCTTTGGGTGTAAGGCCTAAAAAGCTACCTCCAATTACTATGTCTTAAAGATGTTTTCCTATATTATCTTCCAGGAGTTTTATGGTACTAGCCTTTATATTTAGGTCTGTGACCTACTTTGAGTTAATTTTTGTGTAGGGTGTGAGGTAGGGGTCCTCTTTCATTCTTTTGGATATGGATATCCAGTTCTCTCAGCCCCATTTGTTGAGGAGACTATTCTGCCCCAGTTCAGTGGATTTGGGGGCCTTGTCAAAAATAAGTTGACCATAGATCTTGCGGTCTATTTCCAAATTCTCAATTTGATTTCACCGGTCAATATGTCTATCTTTGTGCCAGTACCATGCTGGTTTTTGACCACTGTGGCTTTATAATATGCTCTAAAGCCAGGAAGTGTAAGTCCTCCCACTTTGTTCTTCATTTTTAGGATGTTTTTGGCAATTTGAGGCCACTTTCCCTTCTAAATAAATGTAATAACTAGCTTTTCCAAGTCTGTAAAGTAGGTTGTTGGAATTTTGATTGGATTTTCATTGAATCTGTAGATCTTGGGTAGAATCGACACCTTAATGACATTTAGCCTTCCAATCCATGAACACAGAATGTCTTTCCATTTACTCAGGTCTTCTTTGATTTCTTTTAGCCATGTTTTGAGGTTTCCTTTGTACAAGTCCTTACATCTTGGTTAAGTTTATTCCTAGATATTTGATTATTTTAGTTGCTGTTGTAAATGAAATATTTTTCTTCATTACCTCCTCAGATAGCTTATTACTGATATGTAGAAACACCACTGATTTTTGCGTATTGATCTTGTATCCTGCCACTTTGATGAATTCATTGATTAACTCAAGTAGTTTTGTTGTCATTTTTTCAGGATTTTCTAATACAGGATTATGTCATCTGCAAATAGTGACTGTTTTATTTCCTTTCCAATTTGGATGATTTTTGTTTCTTTTTTTTCACACGTAATTGCTCTAGCTAGAAAGTCTAGCACAATGTTGAACAGCAGTGGTAACACTGGGCATCTTTGTCTTGTTCCTGGTCCTAGAGGGAAAGCTTTCAGTCTCTCACCATTGAGTAGGATGTTGGCTGTGGGCTTTTCATATATGTCCTTTATCATGTTGAGGAAGTTTCCTTCAACTCTTACTTTTTGAAGTGCTTTTATCATGAAAAGATGCTGAATTTTGTCAAATGCCTTTTCTGCATCAATCAAGATAATCATGTGGTTTCTCTCTTTTTATGGAGTATTACATTAATTGATTTTCTTCTGTTGAACCAGCCTTGCGTACCTGGGATAAAACCCACTTGGTCATGGTGTATAATTCTTTTAATATGCTATTGAATTCAAGTTGTAAGTATTTTGTTGAGGATTTCTGCCTCTATATTCGTAGGAGATATTGGTCTGTAGTTTTCTTTGTCCAGCTTAGGTATGAGGGAGATTTTGGTCTCATAGAAAGAGTTAGGGAGTATTCCATACTCTTCAATATTTTGGAAGAGTTTGAGAAGGATTGGTATTAATTCTTGGAATGATTGGTAGAATTCACCTGTGAAGCCATCTGGTCCTGGGCTTTTCTTTGTTGGGAGGTTTTTGATGACTGATTCAATCTCTTTATTTGTGATTGGTTTGCTGGGGTCTTCTATTTCTTCTCAAGTCAGTGTAGGTTATTCATGTGTTTCTAGGAAGTTGTCCATTTGATCTAAGTTGTCTAGTTTTTGGCATAAAATTGTTCATAGTAACATCAACATCGTTTTTATTTCTTCGGGATCCATGGTAATGCTCCCACTCTTGTTTCTGATTTTATTTATTTGCAGTTTCTCTCTTCTGTCTTTTTCAGTCTAGCTAAGGGTTTGTAAATTTTATTGATCTTCTCAAAGAACCAACTTTTGGTTTTATTGATTCTATTTTTTTTTTTTTTTTAATTCTCCATTTCATTAATTTCTGCTCTAATCTTTGTTGTTTCTTTCCTTCTGCTTGCTTTGGGATTAGTTTGCTGTTCTTTCTCCAGTTTCTCCAGTTGTTCAGCTAGGTCATTGCTTTTAGCTCTTTCTTCCTTTTTAATGTAGACATTTAAGCTATAAATTTCCCTCTCAGCACTGCCTTCACTGCATCCCATAATTTTGAGTCATTGTGTTCTCATTTTTATTCATCTCAAGATATTTACTGATCTATCTTGCAATCTCCTCTTTGATCCCCTGATTGTGTTAGAGTGTGTTGTTTAACCTCCATATATTTGTGTATTTCTGATTCTCTGTTTGCTATTGATTTCCAGCTTTATCCATTATGGTCAAAGAAAATGCTTTGTATAATTTCAATCTTTTAAATTTATTAAGACCTGTTTTGTGCCCCAGCATATGGTGTATCCTGGAGAATGTTCCATGAGCACTTGGGAAGAATGTCTATCCTGCTGTTTGGGGGTACAATGTTCTATATATGTCTGTTAGGTCTACTTCATTTATCATATTAAGTAGATTCTCTGTTTCTTTATTGATCCTCTGTTTAGATGTCCTGTCTATTGGAGACAGTGGTGTGTTGAGGTCTCCTACTATTATGGTAGAGTTGTCTATTACTCCCTTCAGTTTTGCCTGTTTTTGCCTCATGTATTTTGGGGCTCCTTATTAGAAGCATAAATATTTCTGATTGTTATTTCTTTTTGGAGAATTGCCTGTTTTATTAATGAATAGTGTCCTTCTTTATCTCTTATAGCTACCCCAGCTTTTTTTTTTTTTTTTTGGTTACTACTTGCATGGAATATCTTTTTCCATCCTTTCACTTTTAACCCATTTGTATCTTTGGGTCTAAAATAAGTGTTTTGTAAACAGCATATAGATGCATCATATTTTTTAATCCATTCTGCTAATCTGTATCTTTTGATTGTAGAGTTTAATCCATTAACCTTCAAATTAGTACTGTAAAGGCAGTTCTTGATTCAACCATCTTATCATTTGGTTTTTGTCAGATCTATTTTTTTTCTCTCTTATTATTCTTTAAGTCACCTTACTAATACTCTTCAATTCTGTACCCTCCTCCAGAATTCTCTCTTCTGTCTTTTGTTTTCAGTTGGCAGCACTCCCTTTAGTAGTTCTCATAGGGCTGGTCTTAGTGATGAACTCTCTCAGCTTCTGTTTATCTGTGAATATTTTAAACTCTCCATCAGTTTCAAAGGACAGCTTTGCTGGACAGAGAATTCTTGGCTTGCAATTTTTCTTCTTTCAGTATCTTAAATATATTGTACCATTGCCTTCTTACCTCCACGGTGTCTGATGAGAAATCAACTTAATCTTATTTGGCTTCCCTTGTATATGGTGAATTGCCTTTCTCTTGCTGCTTTCAGAATTTTCTCCTTTTCTTTGGCACTTAACACTCTAACTAGTATGTGTCTTGGAGTGGGTCTATTCAGATCTATTCTATTTGGAGTATGCTGGGCTTCTTGGATTTGCATGGTTATGTCATTTATAAAGGTTAGGAAAATTTTAGTCATTATTTCTTTGAATGTTCTTCCTGGCCCTTTTCCCTTCTCTTCTCCTTCTGGGAAACTCATGATGCACCTGTTTGTTTAGTTTGTGTTATGAATCAATTCCCTGAGACTCTGCTCAAATTTTTCCATTTTTTCTTCATTTGTTCTTTTGTCCAAATTTGGTTATCTATCCTCTAGGTCACTGATTCTTTCTTTTGCCTCTTCAAATCTGATGTTGTGTGCTCCAGTATATTTTTAAATTTATCTAATGTCTTTTATTTCCATAATTTTTCTATATATTCTTTCAAAATCTTCTTTATTCTCTTCTAGTTCTTCTTAATATCTCCCTCTTTATTCACACTTCCCTTCATTTCTTTAAATTGCTTCAGGAGATTTGTTTGCACATCTTTGATTAGTTGTTCCAGATTCTGCATCTCCTCTGACTTTTTGATTTGTTCCTTTGACTGGGCCATTTTTTCTTGAGTTTTAGTGTGCTTTGTAATTCTTTTGCTGATATCTGGTCATCTGGTTATCTTGATGGATCTATTCTGAAGGTTGGTTTCTCTCTCTTGTCTACGTTTTAGTTGTTGCCTGGGTTTGTATTAGAGCACTGCTTTGACACTGGGTTCATCAGTATTTCTCTGCCAAAACAGGGCCAGGGACCTGTGGAGGGGCTGTAGACTAGCTCCGATGGGCGATGGGCCTGGGATAGGGTCTGGGGAGACTCTGAAAAGTCCTGTAATTTTCCCATGCATTTTCCCACCTGCCCAGCAGACAGCAGCCTTCAGTGACTTAATCATCCTCGTTTACCTCCTGGAGCCCTGCGGCATCTGACTGGGTGGGGCTGAAACTGCAGAATTCCTGTGCTCTCACATCACCAGCCAGAATCTGGCCTAGTGTGGGGCACTGTCCCCCACTGTACTTGCGGCAGAGGACACCCCCTGCAGATGTAGTCTGCTGCCATCCCCCATGATCTATCTATTTACTGCCATTTCCCTCACTGGTGGGGAATGGGCACGAGGCATTACAATCTCTGTCCCCGTTTTCTCAGACTCTTCATCCCTCACTGTCCTGGACCTTGAAATGTCCTCCCCTGACCCTTGAGGCTCCAAACAGATGATTTTGGCAACTTCTGCCTTGCTACTTACTGCTTTGGGGAAATGTTCTGCCTTTCCCTCTCTATTCCTTCATTTTGGAAACTTCTTTTGTTGCCCTTTTATATTCTGCCCTCCCCAGAGGCTTAAGTCCCACCATGGGTCCCTGTGGGCTTGCATCTCTGTGTCTGTATATAGGTGGGGATCTGTCTCACTGATGTGAGAGATTCTATAGTCTGTTCTCAGTGGGAGATGGGAGGGATCCACCAGAACTCTTTATTTAAGCTAGCTGCTGATATTTTCAATAGTTATCTCTGCTTCTGAGTCTTCACCCAAGGTCCAGACTTTTCTTCCCAATAACAGCCTCTCAGATCACATTGCCTTCACCCTCCTACACAGTGTTCACCCAAGCCCACAGCCTCTTGATTCCATGTAGCTTAGGGAGAGGACAAGAGACAATTGTCCTTGGCTCCTGAATACTAAAACCCAACATGAGCCAACCACCAAGGCCCCAGGTTGACTGGAAGTACAATCAGATAGTCACTACTCCTTTGTAAATTTTCATATTTGAACTCCAGCAATTTTAATAGGGCCCCAGTGTGAACTGACTGGATTACTTTCTCATGTTCCATGGTGTGCTCAGCTTGAAATGTGCCCTGTAACCATGAGCTCAAGCTAAGTAAAACTGCTGAGTGTCTGGATTTAATATCAAGTGATGGGAGGTAACTATTTTCTGCATATAACCCACACTCTTAACCCGGAGAAGTCTCATTCACACAGCTGGATTCCACCCCACACTTTTTTTCATATTCTTTTACCTGGACTCCTACAGTTCCTTTTAATGGTTGGAGCTCCTGGGTCTTACAACACTCACTGTATGTAGGAGAAATTTCCATCCTATTGCACCTCTTTTCTCAAGGTTTATTTTAAATCTTTTAAAAATGGGCACTATTGTTCTTGGTCCATATAAGAACTCAGCATAAAAAAAGTTGTACACATGTTGAAACTAAGAAGTTCCTATTGAGGCTAAGAAGGACTTCCTAGTTCTAACAACTGGGATGACCACAACATCTGGAAAATTCTAGAGTATAGTTATATATCAGGTGGAGATATATTCATTTCAGGTGTTTTTCAGGCAGTGTCAAAACTCTACATGGCAACCATGGGTTTCCTATTATGTTTGCCAATTATCTTGAGAAAATTAAAATATATTCACTGATAGTCACCCAAACTGGGGGGAGGGCATGGTTATCTATCCAAGCAGATAAGAAAGATAAGACCTGTCCATCACTCAGGAAGCCAGTGAAAATGAGATAATTATCAGAAAATGTCATTGAGAAATGAGTTATATTTTGAAGCTCTCTGTCATTTAACAAGCCTCTAAACATAAAAAAGAGGAAAGTTTCCTTTATATACGTTCAAATACCCTCTTGCTTTCACCCTAATTTAGACCCACTTACTATTACACAGTTTAAGTAATTTTTATGTCACTTATATTTTTCCTGAACTCTTAATCCAAATTATTCTTCACTCTATAACACAGTTACTGTTCAAAACCCAAATAAGTAATGCCCTGTTTTAAATTTTCTTTGGCTCCCCATTAGCACAAGGATTTTTAAAATTAAGCTGCACTCTACCTATCACTCAGCCCAAACTATCTACATTCTAGATATAAAAGTCCACTGCATTCCCAATTCTATATTGTTATCCTCCTATAAGTTGGGAGATACAAAGAAAAGAATAGCCCAGTATTTGTAAGCTAATTTAATTCTTATAGACCAGAACAAAGGGGAATATATGAGAAAAGCAAATCAGACCCTTGTCCTCTGCCCTGCTCTTCACAGTGGAAAGCAACAGACAAATTCAAGCGAGTTTTGGAGGTAGCATTAATAAGACTGTGATTGAGTGTACATGTTGGGTGGAAAAAGAGGAGACAGGGGAGATGCCACAGTTGCTGACTAGAGCAACTATTTAGGTCATAGTGTCATTCTTTCAAATAGTGAATACATGAGAAAAAGCACAATGATGGGAAAGATAAGTTGTCTTACATATATTAAGTTTGGAGTGTGTGCCAGTTTGAATATATATTGTGTCCCCCAAACGCCATTATCTTTGATGTAATCTTGTGTGGGCAGACCTATCAGTTTTGATTAGATTTCTTTGAGTGTTTCTTTGGAATGTGCCCCACCCAGCTGTGGGTGATGACTGTGATTAGATATTTCCATGGAGGTGTGGCCCCGCCCATTCAGGGTGGGCCTTGATCAGTGGAGCCATATAAATGAGCTGACAAGCAGAAGGAACTCAGTGAGCTGTGAGTGATGTTTTGAAGAGGAGCTACAGCTAAGAGGGACACTTTGAAGAAAGCACAGGAGCTGCAGATGAGAGACAGTTTGAAGACAGCTGTTGCAAGCGGACTCCTGCTCCAGAGAAGCTAAGAGAGGACAAAAACCCCAAGTGCAACTAAGAGTGACATTTTTGAGGAACTGCAGCCTAGAGAGGAATGTCCTGGAAGAAAGCCATTTTGAAACCAGAACTTTGGAGCAGATGCCAGCCATGTGCCTTCCCAGCTAACAGAGGTTTTCCAGATACCATTGGCCATCCTCCAGTAAAGGTATCTGATTATTGATGTGTTACCTTGGACACTTTATGGCCTTAGGACTGTAACTGTGTAACCAAATAAACCCCCTTTATAAAAGCCAATCCATTTCTGGTGTTTTGCATTCCAGCAGCATTAGCAAACTAGAACAGAGGGCTTATATGAAATTGAAATAGAGATTTCAAGAAAGAAAATGAATATGCATGTCTGTATCTTAGGAAAAATCTGGACTGAAGATATAAATTTAGGGATGTCCAGAATAGAGATGATCCTTGAAGCAATTTTTCTACCCAGGGAGAACGAATGAAGTAAGAAAAGAGTCTGAGCAGAACCATATTTAAAGGAGAGGAAACCTAAAAAGAAGGCTGAGGAAAAGAATCAGAGAGGTTGGGTGAAATGCAAAAAGAAAAGGGTGGGTGTTTTTAAGGGAGAAAGATAACAATACTGAAATATTAAGATATGACCAAAAAGTTTCCATTAGATTTAACAACCAAGTAATTCCAGTGCTATGTCAGGGGCCAGAGTTAGATGACAGAGGATTAAGCAAGTAAATGGGGTGGTGAGGAGATGGAGTCTGTAGTTGAATAATATTTGGGGGAAATTTGGCTTGTTTTTTTTTAACAGAGAAGAGAATTGACTTGGAATAAATCCTAATGGAAAGTTGTCAGAAGAAGAGGTAGGTGATAGGGGAGAAAGAGGGAAAAATCAAGAGGTGAAGATCTCACATCATCAATTTCTCCATTACTTAGTACACATGTTCTAATATCTCTCAAATTAAAAACAATAAAAGACTCCATTGATTCCCCTTCCCATGCCACCTGCAGTTACACCTTATTTATCTGTTCCCTAGCACAATAAAAATTCTCAAAGGAGATGTCTATAATTATAGCCTCTACTTTTGCACCTTATATTCACTTCTTATCTCACTCCAATTCTACCTCCATCATTCTTCTAAAAAATCCTCTCACTGTAACACAAAGGACCTCCACCTAATCAAAGCCAATGAAAAATCATTTCCTGTTCTTATGTTAAACACTCAGCATATATGAACCTATTCAAAAACTCTGTTTTCTTGAATTCTTCGACACCATAACTCTTGGTTTTCCCTCTCCATCACTGGCTGATCCTACTCAGTTCCAGCATGCTTCTTCCTCTGCTAAAGCTCTGAATAGCAAAGTCCCCAGGCCAGTTCCAGACCCCTTTCATACTCCAGCCACACTCATCCAATCCACCATGGATTCAAAAAGACCAGATGTATAAATAACTCCTAGTTTTTGCCTCATATAGTTATTCTCCTAATTGGACATCTCCACTGGATTGTCTGGTTGATATTTCAAATTTAACACATCCAAAACAAAACTTTTGCTTGCCCCATGACTCTGCAACCTATCCCTTGCTCAACTTTCCTCTTCTGCATGAAATCCTCCTCACCATCGAACATTTTCCAAAGACAATATTCTAGCATCTTTGATTCTTCTTTCCATTCCCTCTCCCTCCCAATGGCCATACATCTGCAAATTCTGTAAGTTTGCCTAGCAAGATATAAATCTATATCTTCTCTCCATCTCCACTGCACCCACTTACCCTATCCAAGCCACCATCATCTTTTATCTGAGATAGTGCAGAAGACTCCTACCACCTGGTTGTCCTGGTTCCTTTTCTTGACCCCTTCAATCCATTCTCCTCAAAACAAACAGAATGATTTTTTTCAACAAAAATTTGCTCATGTCGCTGTCCTGCCCAAAACTTTGCTTGGCTTTCTATTGCATTTAAAATAAAGGCAAATTTCTTACCATGGTCTAATAAGAATCCTATATGAATGAGGCAGCCCTCCCTACCTGCAACTCAAACCTCATTGCTGGCATCTATCCCCTTTCATATATTTGCTCCAGCCACACTGGTTTTAATTGTCCTTGAAATGAGTACAGCTCATTCCTTCCTTTGCAGAATTCTGCCCAAAGATCTTCTCAGACTGGCACATTTGCATCTTACAGATCTGAGCATAAATGTCACTCCCTTACAATGGTCTTCTCTCATTCTCTAATCATTGCTCTCTATTACATAAGTCAACCCATTGTCATTATAGCACTTATTACCCTGTGAAATCACCTTGCTCATGTTCATTTACTTGTTTCCTGGACCAGTGCTATCATCTCCAGTACACAGAACACTACCTGACAAATACTGTTGAATGTTTCGCTAGGAATACGAGAGGCAATGGGATACAAAGCACAGACAGAAATTAAGAGAAGAGACTATAGTATGAAGAAAGGAAGAAAGGGGAAAACAGGATGAGTGCAGAGGCAAATAGCTTGGTAGATCTGGTGGCAAAAAGTAAAGAATACCTCTACCTTAAGACTCCTATTTTCACTGTTATAGGAAGACAGTGGAAAAGGCTTGAAGGCATAGTAGTGGCTAGATATCTTGAATTTATAGTGATCACTAAGTAGTATAACCAAAACAGTGATGTGATTATATTTATTTTCAGAAGGGTCTATCTGGAAAAATAAAGCATGAACTGGAAGAAAATGTACTCAAAGTGGGGAGAACAATTAGACAAACTCAACCATGTTCAGAAAAAATATAGTGATCATAAGAGTGTACATAAAACATTCAGCCTTTCATTCATTCATTGCTGTTCTATGGCCCTCCCTTCTCTTCTATTCAGAGATGCTTCCTACCTGCTCATTGTTTCTTGTAAACTTAGGCAAATTCTTTCCCTGGTGGTATCACTGATCATGAAGAAGAAACAGGTAATAGTGAGTGAGAACATGTATGGGTCAATGCAAACAATACTGGGGAAAAATCAGCATTGCATATTCTTTGTAGCAATGGAAGTCATCTCCAAATCTGAATTGCCTGCACATGTGTCAAGCTGGATAAGAACCAACAATTCCTCTTCATCTGAGGTGCTAAGGCAATTTTTAATCCCTTTAGCTGGGAAATGCTAAGGAATATGTATGTCTTTTGCCAATGGACATAGAATGATTCATTTCTAGCACTCTCTGAGGATGGTGCTCTCAAAATAATAGAAACCAAAAAGCATTCAGTGTCCCTGGGTATCCCCTCTGTTAAGGAAACATTCATTGTGCTGAAGGTGGGGGATCTGTCACTCCACCTAAGAAACTGGAGTAAACAGCTCATTAAATTCACATAATATACTAAGGTGAGAGAAACTATGAAAATCAACTAAGAGGATAAATAAAGAAACTGCATCTCTCCAGTGGAAATTGGATTAAAGTAGTTCAAGAAGAAAATAGGTTAGCTATTAAGCAAGAACTTAATCATAAGTTGTGATAAAAATTTATCTGGCCGTACGTCATTGGAAGAACTCAGAGCAGAGACGTGAATGGACAGTTGCATACTGGTGTTTATGATGGCAGTATTCATGATTTGCAATGGGTGGAGGTGGCCTAAGGGTACACTGACTGAGGAACAGAATGGTGAACTGTGGTGTGTCCATACAATGGAATATTGAGCAAATACGAGAAGGAGTGAAGCTGTGAGACATGCAACAAGGTGAATGGATCCTGCACACAGAATTTTGAGTGAAGTATGCCAGAAATAAAGGCAAACACTATAAAGCCTCACCAATACAGACTAACTACAATGTGTAAACTCAGAACTGAATCTTAGAACACAGTCTAAGAGGGGAATAATTATTGTAATGGTCCCTAGATTGTAAGCTCTTACAGCAGTCAAATCTATTCCTGAATTGTAATGGCTATCTCCAAATTTTGAGATGCTGATCCCTTAGTGTAGAACCTCATTGGTCTCTGGAACACTGGGTATCTCTGTGACACCTGAAACTCAGAGCTAGAGCTCAGCAGATATGAATGTTAGTATTACCACATAGAGCAACTGTTAAAAAAAAAAAAAAAAGAAAAAGAAAAAGCTGAAAAAGAGCCCAGACTTCAATTAGTGATATGACTGAAGCAGGTCTGGTTAAGACCAGGGCAAGCCAGGCCAAAGGGTAAAGGTTGAAATTGACTGTGTTTCAAAACTTCAACTTTCATGTGAGACCTAGGGAAGAGATGTCTATTTGGTGCAGAATCTATATTTTCTAAACAGTATAACTCTACAGTCAGTTTCTTCAAACACCACAGTTACATGGAATTTTGAATAGGAAGTGCAAGATGGTAGGATAGTATAGGTTAGAGTGAAATAGTGACACATCCCAAAGTAATTTGGGCAGAGAATAAAAATATATTTACAGGCCCCCCCCTCAGGAGCTGGGGGAAAATGTGGAAGCATTGAACTTCCTCACCTGGATGGATGCTGATGTTGTCACAAACATTAGGACTGGTAGTTTGATGTGCTGAGCCCTCTATCATGGGACTTGCCCTTATGAAGCTTGTTACTACAAAGGAGAGGCTAAACTTGCATATAATTGTGCCTAAGAGTCTCCCCCCGAGTACCTCTTTGTTGCTCAGATGTGGCCCTCTCTCTCTCTCTCTAACTAAGCCACCTTGGCAGGTGAACTCACTGCCACCCACTCTCCCCCCACATGGGACCCGACTCCCAGTGGTGTAAATCTCCCTGGCAATGAAGGGGATGAATCTGGACCCAGCATCGTGGGATTGAGAATATCTTCTTGACTAAGGAAAATGTTCAAAAATGGATTGGGGTGATGAATGCATAACTATAAGATGGTACTGTGAACAGCTGATTGTACACCATGGATGATTGTATGGTATGTGAATATATTTCAATAAAATTGAATTTAATTTAAAAAATTGATCTGGCCACTCATGGGGTAGCTTTCATGACAATCATGAAGCAATATTAGAGAGGAATAAGGGAAAGCTCTGATTGGAAGAAGAGAAAGCTTAAACGGAAATATGAACAGTTTATGGTGAATATCAAGAATAAATTGAAGGACTCAGATTTTTTAAGTTGTGTTCAGTCCAGCTAAAGTACATAGATCTTTTCAAAATATGGTTAATAATATTCTGTTTGTAAGCACTGTCAGAAATTCAAAGATGGTATAAGGTATAATTCTGTTCTTCAACAAGTTTTTGTTTTAACGTATGAAATTGATTTACCAGTCAGTTAAAATTTCTTATCCAATCAGAATTGGTTATCAAAACATGGCCAATACTCTTTAGTTTTTCCCTGATAAGACAAAATAATCCCAATTGGTTAATATTCCACTAGGTTAATAGTCTCAGTATTTTACCAATGAACTCCAAATTCTCATCTAGTTGATGTTTTTCAGGACATGTTGTCCTTCTCTTTGCCTCACTATGTGATCAATTGTCTATCCAATGCAATTGTCTATTCTTTTCTGGACAACTTTTCTTTCATATCCTCCATGACACCATATTAGTTCTCTGGCTCCTCTAGACAGACATTTAATCCTTTAACTGCTTGCAATCCATAACTTGGCCATTTCTATCAGAAGCATGCAAAATTAATATTTTCTTGCATTCTAAAATTAATTTTCTATGTTTTCCACCCTGTCTTAGTTTCCCAGGGCTGCTATGATGAATGACACAGAATGGCTTGGCTTAAACAACAGGAATTGATATTGCATGGTTTTGGAGGCTAGAAGTCCAACATCACAGTACTGACAGACTATGCCTTCTTCTAGAGTCTGTAGCATTCTGGCACTGGCTTGCCACAGTCCTTGGCATTCCTTGGCTTGCATCTCTATCTCCATCACATAGCTTCTTGTTCTGATTTTTCCTACCTAGATTTCCTCTCTTTATAAGGTATTCAGTCATATGGGTTAAGGTCCACCTTGATTCAATTTTGGTCTCCTCCAAATAGGATCTTCAAAGATCTCATTCACAAATGAGTCCACACCTTAACTAATAAGAACATCTTCAAATGTCCTATTTTAAAATATGTTCATACCCACCAGTATACAAATTAAGACTTTAACATATCTTCTTGAAAAACATGATTTACTCACAATAAAATCCTTCTTTCTAATTCTACCCATTAATGCTTACAGACAGTCCATAAATAGATTTGAGGTTAATAAGTCCAATCAATCACCAAATTGTATTGCTTTTTCCTTTCAAATTCAAACTGGATTCATATTAAGGAAAAACATAATGCAAGAAAATATTAATTTTGCTTGCTTCTGATAGAAATGGCCACGTTATGAAGAAACTATTACAATTTGTATGAAACAGTAAATATAGTTGCAAATTTGTATCTATTGGTGTCTATTGAACTCATGTCTATAATACCAACAAGACTATAAGTTATATGATGGCAGAAACAGTGCCTGTTTTGTTTCCCTTTTTTCTTCTACAATTAGCAAAAATAGCTGACTCTGTATGCTCAATAAATATTTGTTAAATTTATGAAATGGATGGATAGATGGATGGATGAATGAATGAATGAATGAATAACAATCTTGTATCCAATTTTGTGAAATGCTTCAAGGACAAAGTTGGGTAAAGTGACAGAAAAGTAACAAACCAAGGCCCTGATAAGTTCAGAGCAGTGAACCCAGTTTTCTCTGGGTGATCACATTTTAAAACAATTATTAAAGTTAAGGTCAGGGGAGCCCACCCTATCAAGATGGTGGAGTGAGATGCTTCAGGGCTCCATTCCCCCAGTGAAGCTTTGAACCAGCAAGAATTGGCAGAAACACATTTCTCAAAGCTCCAGAAAAGTTAAGGACTGCAGTAACAGGGTTAGTGCCAAACCAAGAAAAAGGCAACTTAAAAGAAGCAGGAGGATTACTTTGTACAGAATTTCTATTTAGGATGATTGTAAATGTTTGGAAATAGATAGCAGTAATAATAGCTTATTATTGTAAGTGTAATTAACAGGGTTGAATTATGTATGTGAATGTGGTTGAAAGGGGAAGTTTTGGGTCATGCATATTACTAGAAGGAAAATTAGAAGATAAAACATGGAACTGTTTAACAAAGTAAACCCTGTTATGAACAATGGACTGTGATTAATAGTACAAATATAAGAATGTTCTCTCATAAATTATAACAAATGTACAGCACTATTACCAGGTGTTAATAATAAGATGGTATATGGGAAAATACACTTAATGTAAACTATGGACTACAGTTAACAGTAATATTTTAATATTCTTTCATAAACTATAAGAAAGGTACCACAATAATGCAAAGTGTCAACAGTAGGGGGCTATATGGGAATACTGTATTTTTTACATGACTTTTCTGTAAACCTACAATCTCTCTAATTTAAAAAGAAATTTTAAATAACAATAATTTAAAAAGCAGTAGGAGACATAGGGGACTGGTGGTTTGATGGGTTGAGCCCTCTACCACAGGTTTTACCCTTGGGAAGATGGTTGCTGCAAAGGAGAGGCTAGGCCTCCCTATGGTTGTGCCTAAGAGCCTCCTCCCGAATGCCTCTTTGTTGCTCAGATGTGGCCCTGTCTCTCTAGCTAAGCCAACTTGAAAGGTGAAATCACTGCCCTCCCCGCTACGTGGGATCAGACACCCAGGGGAGTGAATCTCCCTGGCAACGTGGAATACGACTCCCGGGGAGGAATGTAGACCTGGCATCGTGGGACGGAGAACATCTTCTTGACCAAAAGGGGGATGTGAAAGGAAATGAAATAAGCTTCAGTGGCAGAGAGATTCCAAAAGGAGCCAAGAGGTCACTCTGGTGGGCACTCTTATGCACACTTTAGACAACCCTTTTTAGGTTCTAAAGAATTGGGGTAGCTGGTGGTGGATACCTGAAACTATCAAACTACAACCGAGAACCCATGAATCTCAAAGACAGTTGTATAAAAATGTAGCTTATGAGGGGTGACAATGGGATTGGGAAAGCCATAAGGACCACACTCCACTTTGTCTAGTTTATGGATGGATGAGTAGAAAAATAGGGGAAGGAAACAAACAGACAAAGGTACCCAGTGTTCTTTTTTACTTCAATTGCTCTTTTTCATTCTAATTATTATTCTTGTTATTTTTGTGTGTGTGCTAATGAAGGTGTCAGGGATTGATTTGGGTGATGAATGTACCACTATGTAATGGTACTGTAAACAATCGAAAGTACGATTTGTTTTGTATGACTGCGTGGTATGTGAATATATCTCAATAAAATGAAGATTAAAAAAAAAATTCAAAAAAAAAAAAAAAAAGCAGTAGGACCTCATGGCACCCTGGCTTGCCCCTCCCCCACCTTTCACCATCTGGGCTTGGAGCTAGCCTATGATCCCACTGTGTGGATCTTTGGTCCCAGTTCCAGAGGGAGAAGAGTAAACCTCATGCACATACTGGGAGTATATATGTCTGCCCAAGTCTGGTGGTGGCCTGAGGGACTCACCATCCCAGAACTTGCCTTGCATGTAAAAGACAACTCAACAAGATCTTCTACAGAACACTGCAGAAGAGTAAAGTGGCTTCCTGGGAGCAAGGGATTGCTTGCTATAGGACACACCGTGCAGTGGCCAGGACTGGGAGGTAACCATTTCCTAGGGAAGAGGGGAATTCATATACCTATAAATGGGGGAATTCTCAGGTCCACATGCACATGTCCAAGACAAGGTACATGCACAGAAAGTATCAGGAGAAACAGAAATTGAAGGCCAGGGCAAAGGAGAAAATTAAAGCATTAGAAACCATCAATAAGGAGGACTAGACCTGGGACATATAAGAAAAGACTTTATTTAAATGTATTAAATATGTTCAAAGAGCTAAAGGAAAACATGGATGAAAAACTGAAAGAAATCAGGAAAATGATAGATGAACACAAAGAGAATATCAATAGAGAAATGGAAATTATGAACAGGAACCAAATTGAGCTGAAGACCACAGTAACAGAAACTAAAAATCACCTCAAGGGGTTCAATAGAAGCCTGGAACTGGAAGAAGAAAGAATCAGTGAACTTGAAGATAAGACTACTGAAATCATCTAGTCCAAGGAGCAAAAGGAAAAAAGAATGAAGAAAAGTGATCACAGCCAAGGAACCTATGGGACACCATCAAGTGTACAAATACATGCATTGTGGGAGTCCCAGAAGGAGAAGAAAGAAAGGGGCAAAGAGAATACTAAAAGAAATATGGCTGAAAATTTCCCAAATTTAACAAAAGATGGGAATATTCACATCCAAGATACTCAATGAGCTCCAAACAGAATAAACCCCAATAGATCCATGCTGCAGCAGCACATTATAATCAAATGCCAAAGATAAAGAGAAAATTCTGGAAGCCACAAGAGAGAAGCAACATGTTAAACACAAGGAAGCCTCAATAAGATTAAGTGCCAATTTGTCACTGGAAAGCATGGAGGAGATAAGGCAATGGGATGACATATTTAAAGTGCTTAAAGCAAAAAACTGCCAACCAAGAATTCTATATCAGGCAAAAACTGTCTTTAAAAAATGAGGGAGATATTGAAGTTACCATGACATCATCAAAATGATGACATGACATCCCCCGGAAAAGTCTCTTCCTGGAAACAACTAATAAAAGAACAAATCCCACTGTAGAGACTGGAAAAGGACTCTACAAACACTGAACTGAAGAAAAGAAAACATCATAAAAGAAGGTGACTCAGATCTACCAGTCCAGACCCCTTCCCCTCACTCTGTCCTACAGCTTTAGAGTCAGACAGTGGCAGCACAGCCCAGGTACCTCCTGCTGTGGACACAGACCACAGACCACTCACAACAATGATTAGGACCCCACACATATCCAGGCACAGGGTCCCATGGCCAGAGACCCAGGACAGAACTCAAGCAGTGGGTGAGCATACACAAGAGCCCCCAGGGAAACAAAGAGATCCAAGGAGGAACTGTTGGGAAGAGGCTCACACACCCAACATAGTATCTAATTGCTGGAGCAACTAAACAAGAAAGCAGGCATTTGTGAATGTTAACCTCATCTGGATCCCTGGAATAGGATACCCTATTGTGGAAACAAAATAGACACAGAGCAGAACTGTAGACAAGCAAGGCACATGTCCAACTTAGTCTCTAATTGCTGGAACACCTAAATGAAAAAGCAAAAGCTCTTATTTGAACATTGACATCATCTGGCATCCTGGGGTGGGATATCCTTAAGTGGAAATGACCAGTGGAAAGCCTCATAGAAGAAAGGAAAAACTGAACTGCTCTAAGGAAGGACAGACCCCAGGACTGAAAAGTGTAATAAAAAGGATGTGGTGAGAGACCAGTGGAGGAAAAAAAGGCATGAGGGAGAAAATTCTACTCAAAAATAAAAAACACTAGATCAGGCCTCCAGAGACATGACACAGGAAAGGAATCCTTCTCCTGGAAGTGAAACAATTGCATGTAAAACAGCACTTAAACATTGCATTGCATATTCAGGGCAAGAAACAGGTGTAGAAGACCTGAGAAAATCTAAACATGGGCTGCTCTAAAGGTTCAATATAAGCTGCACGAAGTTGAAGAATACCCTTAACACATGGCCAATCTACAATAAAAACCTAGGCAAGAGGGATAAAAAATAAACAGACCCTCAGACATCAGCAAAAAAAAAATGAAAAGCCATACTAAATATTAGGAAGATATGGCTCAGTCAAGGGAACAAGTTAAAGCTTCAAAGGAGACACAGATTTTTTAACAACTAATCAAAAAATTTCAAACAAATCTCCTAAACCAATTTAAAAAGATGAACGAAAATAGGGATAGAAATTAACTATATATGGATATAAAGCTAAAAGACATTAAGAAGACAATGCTTGAGGAAAAAGAAGAATTAGAAAGTTTAAAAAGAAACAAAACAGGAATTATGGAGAGGAAAAGCACAATAATGGAGATTAAAATACACTAGAGGTGTACAACAGCAGATGTGAACAGGCAGAAGAAAGAATCAGTAAACTAGAAGACAGGACAATCAAAATCATATAGTCAGGACTTCCAGGAAGATGGTGGGATAGGAGAGATAGAGAAAACTTCTCCTCCAAGGAATAACTAGAGAAAAGACAGAAAATTACTGGGACAGCAGTTTTCCAGGGTACAGTGGCCAGAGGAGGACCTCTACAATATAAAGGGGGACCTGGATGAAAAAGCAGAGAAATTATGACTGAAAGGATGGGGTGAATTTATTCAATCATGACTGCTGCTCTGAGGCTGGCAGCTACATACAGGTTGGAGTGGAAGAGGGAGTCCCACAGCCAGGAGCTCCCATGAGGGAACTTGGGAACCAGCAAACTTGTGTTGGCCACATACAGAAACCTTGGTGCAGTGTGTGGTGCCTACCCCTAGAACTGAGGTGGGTTGCTGCAGGTGCCTGGCTCTAGGGAGGACTGGAGGGCCCTCCCCTCAGGAGGAGAGGGGATGCAGAGCTGAGCAGAGCTGATTTGTCAATTGGCAGGTGAGAGAGAGAGTCTGTGTGCCACTGCCTGTCTCTCTTCTCCACAGAAGCCTGCAGCAAGCATGGGTAGAGAGACATGGACAAGAGAAGGTGTCACACAGAAGCACCAGGGGCCACTCCCACACTCCAGAGAGCCATGTATGCACAACAGCAGGAATCCTGTGAATCAACTAAAACCACACTTCTGAACTGGCTGAAGGTGGGTGAAGGTGAAATTCGCAGTCCCACAACCTGAGATTGATCTACTTGGAGGCCTGGAAATCACCAGACCCACTGTGCCCTTAAGCAGATTCTCCACTGAACTGGCAACATCCACCCACCCACCCTGGGGCTGGCAGTTTCCAGTGCACATGGGCAACTGCTGTGCTGATTGGATTTCCACCTGTTTGGACCCTGCCCAGAATGCAGCCACAGTCAGGGAAAAGCAGGCTTGAGGGGAAGAGGTGGCCCAAGAGTGCCTTCTACAGGGAAGACAGGGAAAGTGCACTCAGGCAAGTGGTGGTTCTGCCAAATTTTATAGAGAAATCCAAATAGACTTGCATCTCCCAAAATAACCTTATTTAGGATCAGCAAATGCCAAGAACTCAACATAAAATCACAAAGCATATGAAGCTCCAGGAAGATATGGCCAAGACAATTGACAAAATTAAAAAGCCAAAGGAGACACAGAATTTAGAACAACTAATCAAGGAGGTACATACAAATCTCCAAAACAACTTCAATGAGTTGGCTTAAGATATAAAGAACATCAAGAAAATACTAGATGAGCAAGAAGAAGAATTTGAAAGAGTAAATAGAAAAATGGCAGATCTTATGGAAATGAAAGATACTGTAGGTCAAATTAAAACTATACTAGAGACACACAACAGAAGATTTGAAAAGGCAGAAGAAATAATAAGTGAACTAGAGGACAAGGCAATTGATGTGAAAATGCACAAAAGAACAAAGGGTGGAAAAAGTAAAAAAAAAAAAAAAATTGAAAAGCATCTCAGGGAAATGAAGGACAACACAAAGTGCTCAAATATAAGAATCATCAGTGTCCCAGAAGGAGAAGAAAAGAGTAAAGGACTAGGAAAAGTACTTGAGGAGATAGTTGGGGAAAACTTCCCAACCCTTATAAGACACAAATATGCAAATTAAAGAAGCCCAATGAACTCCAAATAGAATAAACCCAAATAGACCCACTCCAAGACATATACTGAGATTGTCAAATGTTGAAGAAAAGGAGAAAGTCCTGAAAGCAGCAAGAGAGAAGCAATTCACCACATACAAGAAAAACAACATAACATAACTTTTCAATGGGCACCATGGCAGTGAGAAGGCAGTGGTATGACATATTTAAGATTCTGAAAGAGAAAAATTGCCAGCAAGAATTATTTATCCAGAAAAGCTGTCCTTCAAAAGTGAGGGAGAGTTTAATATTTTTCACAGACAAACAAATGCTGAGAGAATTTGTTAACAAGAGACCTGTCCTGTAAGAAATACTAAAGGGAGTTCTGTTGACTGAAAAAAAAAAAAAAAAAAAAAAAAAGGAGACAAAGGTCTGGAGAAGGGCACAGAACTGAAGAGTTTTAGTAAGGGTAACTTAAAGGAAAAAGAGGTGGGGGGGAATAGATCTGACAAATAAAAACTAACGGATAAGATGATTGGTTCAAGTACTGCCTTTAAAGTAATATTTTGAATATTACTTTAAACCCAGAGACACAAAGAGACTGAAAGTTAAAGGATGGGAAAAAATACTACATGCAAGCTGTAACCAAAAGAAAGCAGGGGTAGCTATACTAATATCAGACAAAATAGACTTTAAATGCAAAGATGTCATAAGAGTCAAAGAAGGACACTATATATTAATAAAAGTGACAATCAACCAAGAAGAAATAGCAATCATAAATGTTTATGCACCGAATCAGGGAGCTCCAAAGTACAGGAGGAAAACATTGGCAAAACTAAAGGGAGCAATAGACATTTCTACAATAATAGTGGGAGACTTCAATAAACCACTCTCTTCTATAGATAGAACAACTAGACAGAGGACCAATAAGGAAATTGAGAAGCTTAATAATGTTCTCAATATGAATTAGACCTAACAGATAGCTATAGATCATTCATCACAAAATATCAGGATATACATTCTTCTCTAGAGCTCATGGAATGTTCTGCAGGAATGTTCTGCAGGATAGATCATACTTTGGGGCACATAAAAAGCTTCAATAAGTTTTGAAAGATTGAAATTATTCAAAGCACTTTCTCTGACCATAACGGAATGCAGTTGTATCAATAACCACCAAAGAACCAGAACTTTCACAGATATGTGGAGGTTAAACTAACACTCTTAAACAGTCAGTGGGTCAAAGAAGAAATTGCAAGAGAAATTGGTAAATATCTGAAGATGAATGAAAATGAGAACACAACATATGAAAACCTATTGGATACAGCAAAGGTGGTGCTAAGAGGGAAATTTATAGCTCTAAACACATACATTAAAAAGGAAGAAAGAGCAAAAACCAAAGACCTAACTGAACAACTAAAGAAGCTAGAGAAAGAACATCAAACACTACAGCAAATAGAAGAAAGGAAATAGCAAAAAGTAAAGGAGAAATAAATAATCTGGAGAACAACAAAAGAAAAACAATAGAGAGAATCCATAAAACCAAAAGTTAGTTCTTTGAGAAGATCAGCAAGACTGACAAACCCTTAGCTAGAATGAAAAAGTAAAAAAGAAAGTATATCCAAATAATCAAAATCAGAAATGTGAGGGGGGTCATTACTATGGATCTGAAATTTTTAAAAAAATAGATAAATGGGAACTCCTCAAAATCAAATGCTTCTTAGCCTCAAAGGGCTTTGTCAAAAAGGTGAAGAGGCAACCAACTCAACTGGAGAAAATATTTGGAAACCATATATCTGATAAAGAGCTGATATCCAGCATATATAAAGAAATCCTACAACTCAATGACAAAAGTACAAACAACCCAATTATAAAATAGGCAAAAAATATGAAAAGACTTTTTCCAAAGAGGAAACACACATGGCTAAAAAGCACTTGAAAAAAAGTGTTCATATTCATCAGCTATTATGAAAATGTAAATCAAAACCACAATAAGATATCATCTCACACCTACAAGAATGGCTGCCATTAAACAAACAGGAAACTGCAAATGCTGGAGAGGATGTGGAAAAATGGGAACTCTTATCCACTGCTGATGGGAATGTATCATGCTACAGCCACTGTGGAAGACACTTTGGTCATTCCTCAGAAAACTAAATATCGAGTTACCCTACAACCTGGCAATTCCACTATTCAGTATATACCCTGAAGATCTGAAATCAGTGACATGAACAGATATTTGCACACCAATGTTCATAGCAGCATTATTCACAATTGCCAAAAGACAGAAATAATCCAAATGTCCTTCAACAGACAAATGGATAAACAAAATTTGCCATATACCTATGATGGAATATCATGCAGCAGTAAGAAGGAATGAAGTCCTGAAACATGTGAAAACATGGATGAACCTTGAAGACATAATACTAAGTGAAATAAGTCAGACACAAAAGGAGAGCTATTGTATGATATCACTCATATGAACTCCCTGGATACTGTAAAATCAGACTCTTAAAATGTAGAATATAGGGGACCTAGAGATAGAAGCTAGAGAAGGTAGAGTGATTATCTAATAGGTACAGACTTGTTAATAAGGTTGAACTTAAGGGTATGAGAATGAACTAGGGTGATGATAGCTTGTTAATGGGATTATAACTATTAGCGCTGTATTGAAGGTGAACATGATTGAAAGTGGTTGTTTAAAGTCATGTATCTCACAGACTAACAATACAAATATAAATAAATTCTTGCATGTGATACTTCTAAGGCATGACACTTGTACAAAGAGTTAACAGCAGAGTGGTATATGGGAAAACCTACTTATTGTATATTATGGACTACATTTAATAGGAATACCTTACTAATACCACACCAATACAAGGGGTAAATAACTGGGGATGGGGGGATAAGAATAATTGGGTGTTTGGATTATGATAGTTGTCTAAAATTGAAAGTGATGATAATTGTATAACTAAGGGAGGATAATGTGAGATATTGATCGTTTATTTTGGACAGAATCTATGCTATGTGAAATTAGGGACCCCCTATTTAATAAGTGAAATTCTCAATCTTGATGTTTGCTCTCATGAAATTTACTGCTGTAAAGGGGAGGCTAAGCCTACCTATAATTATGTATGAGTCACTTCCAGAGATCCTCTTTTGTTACTCGGATGTGGCCTCTCTAAGTCTAATTCTGCAAATACATTACCCTCCCCCCTATGTGGGATATGACTCCCAGAGGTGTGAGTCTCCCTGGCGACATGGGACATGACTCCCAGGAATGAGCCTGGCCCTGGCACTGTGGGATTGAGAACATCTTCTTGACCAAAAGGGGGAAATGAAATGTAACAAGAATAAAGTTTCAGTGGTTAAGAGATTTGAAATTGAGTTGAGAGGCTATCCTGGAGGTTACTCTTATGCAAGCTTCAACTAGATATTGCAAATTGCCACAGTATGCCAAGCACAAACCAACAGTATCCCCCCAAAATCCTAAAGAATACCCAAGTCTCTCTCTGAGACTCTATAAATGTTTCACTTACAAAGTTTTATTTTTCAGAAACTTAAAACCCCTAGATTGTTCCTATCCAGATAAGTCCCAACACCCAGAGGCAGCAGCCTCTTTAAGAACAACAATCAGATGCAGCCCCCTTCCCCAAAATGTTAACACCCCTTTTCAATATGAACAAGTTAGAGTGGTCATTGCCTAGATATCCCTGAAGATTGAGAGAGTGATCAAATGAGAGAGAGGAGTAGCAACAGGCAAGATAGGATTTAACAAAGGATTTGACTACTGAATCATTTTACAGATATTTTTTAGTCTCTAGTGTCTTAGAGCAGCTAGAAGGAAATAATTGAAATTGTAGAACTGTAACCCATACCATACTTCGAAATTTGCTCTATAATTACTTGTTACACCATACTTTGAAATTCATCACTTTTCTGTGTATATGTTACATTACACAATAAAAATGTTTATATTAAAAAAAATAAAGTTTAGAATCTGAAAGCCTTTGCACTGAATTCTGGTTTCACAATCACTTAGCTATTTGAATGGGGTATGATATGCAGCTTCTTTTTCTTTCACTTTCTTCATCTGTTAAATGAGATAACTTTCATTTCCTTTAGGATTATTTTGAGAATTAAGAGATTATGTGGAGTTTTAAACTATTGTTGCAGACAATATCCCTACTGAGGAATCTGAAAATGAAGACATTGACTCGTCTCTAGGTAAGGATCATAGAGCTGAGGAGACTTGCTGTTCTCATATACCACTAGATATTTTCTGTTCTAATAGTAAAGAATCAGTTATTCCTTCTGATATAGAAGCCTGTTTAACAGAATTTTACCCCAAAATACTCAAGTACAACTTTCAAATGATAAAAAGTGGAAAGGCCTTAGTGTAATAACTGCAACAAATGATTCATATCCTTCGAGCTCTGTAGTAGAAAACTGTAACTGAAGGAGAAGTTAAACAGTTAAAAACTAAATATTTTCAGAAAAGCAAAAAGCTCTTCTCAACCTTCTTAGATGTAGATAACATGTAACCATCTTGTCCTCTGTGTAAAAAAGAACAGGATAGGGCTATAGCCATTACTTCAATCATAGATAACTCATAAGTAAAATAACAAGGCTGAATACAGTTTTGATCAAATGTAGGCTTATCAACATGATGTAATGGCTAAACTAATTATAGAATGAAATAAGAAACTATACTAAGTTAGATATAAGTAATAGTAATCTCTCTCCTAATTTTTAGTTTTTATATAAGTAAAGGGTATGTTATATTGCTCCTACAAAAGTCATAGCTTAATTAGTAGAAATATTCAGTCAAGCTTTGCAGACATTGACAGTTACGTTTGAATCTCTAATAATGCTGTGAGTACCCTCCTTTGTTTTTGGCTCAGCTGTGGTTCACCACCTGTAGTTCATCACCCATGGTTCAAACATAAAAATAGAATATGATTTAATTGAATGTATGCTAAATAAAAGGCCCTATAAATACTCTGTAACTTAGACTGGAGGGTCTTCTGATTACATATCTAGACTGGAGGGTCTTCTGAATACATATTATATTTCTGGAAGGGGCAGAAGTTCCTAGGCTTGGTGATGTATGAATTTATTTTTACATTGCAAACTTGTTCCTTCAACCTTAAGCACTCCTTTAGTAAAAATGTGTTGAAGTTGAATTCTTGTCTTGAATGCTCTTTACTTTTAAACTATTGTCTGTCCCTACACTCATATTTAAGTGTGAGGTTGCTTGAATAAAGCCCAAACTGACTGAATCATGACCTGATAAGTCTCAGGCCTTTTCTAATGAAAATTGCAGGTTTGAGGTATAAAGAGATGAATCTGTGACACTGTGATATTGCCAGACACATTTTATGAGCCCAACAAATATTATTTTGGTGACTCAGTGTGAAATATACTACTCTGTTTTGTTGAGCATAAAAAGAGCAATAAAGTCATTATTTTGAAAAACTTTTCTGTTTCTTTTGATTGTTTGTTTTTCTCTATAATCTTTATCATGGTGATATAAATGAATAAACATGTCTAATATATAGCAGGTGTTCATAATATATACTTATCAAAATTTTTAAAAATCATATAATTAGAAGAAGAGATAGAGAAAATAGAAAAAATTGAGTAGTGTTTAAGAGACTTGTGTGACAGCATGAAGCACACCAACATATGCATTATGGTAGTCCCAGAAGGAGAAGAGAAGAGAAAAGGGCAGAAACAATATTTGAGGGAATAATGGCCAAAAATTTCTCAATTCTTAAGAAAGACATAAATATGCATGTCCATGTCCAAGAAGCACAACATACTCCAAAGAGAATAAATTCTAGTAGATCTACTTCAAGATATATACTAATCAGAATGTCAAATGCCAAAGATAGAAAGAGAATTCTGAAAGTAACGAGATAAATGGTTAGCCTATTAGTCACATGCAAGAATTCCTTAATAAGAATAATTGTTGATGTCTCATCAGAAACCATGGAGGCAAGAAGGCAGTGGCATGACATATTTAAGGTACTGAAAGAGGAAAACTGCCAGCCCAAAATGCTTTATCCAGCAAAACTGTCCTTCAGAAATGAGGAAGAGTTTAAGATATTCATGATAAATAAAAGTTAGAAAGCTCATCAACAAAAGACCTGCCCTACAAGAATTGCTAAAGGGAGTTCTTCAGATGGAAAGCAAAAGATAGGAGAGAGTGGTTTGGATCAGTTTGAGGAAGTGAAGATCTTCAGTAAAGTTAACTAAATGAGTCAATGCAAACCCAACAGTACTTTAACCTTAATATATAACCCTACTCTTTAACTTCTATGAGTTATAATACAATTGAATAAGAAATAATCATATTTCCTGATAATGGACACACAAAACATAAAGAGGTACTGTGAGACAGAAACAACTTAAAGAGGGGAGATGGAGGGGGAAGAGGCATTTAAAAAATACAGAGAAACAAATGAGAAAGGGATCAGTCATATACATCACAAAAGATCAACTATACAAAAAGGAGGCTGCAATAAAGGAAAAGAGAGAGAGATAAAAAGATATGCTATATAAAAAACAAAGGACAAATGGCTGAATTAACTCCTGTCTTTACAGTAATAACATTGAATGTTAATGGATTAAACAACCCAATCAAAACACACAGATTGCCAGAATGGATTAAAAAAAAAAATCATGATCCAAATACATGTTGTTTACAGGAGACTTACCTTAGACCCAAAGACAAAAATAGGTTGAAAGTGAAAGAATGGAAAAAGATAATCCACAAAAATAGTAACCAGAAAAAGTTGGAGTAGCTATATTAATAATGGACAAAATAGACTTTAAGTCAAAAACTGTTGTGACACTATAAATAAATGGGTCAACTCACTAAGAAGAAATAACAATGATAAATATTTATGCACCTAACCCCAGAGCCACAGAATACATGAGGCAAGCACTACCAAAACTGAAGGGAGAAATAGGCACCTCCACAATAATAATTGCAGACTTCTATATACCACTTTCATCAATAGATGGAACATTTATATAGAAGACAAATAAAGAGACCTTGAATAATATGATAATTGAACTAGATCCAACAGACATATATAGAACACTGTAGGCCAAAACAGCAGGATATACATTCTACTCAAGTGCACATGGTTTCTTCTCCAGGTTAGACCACATGCTGGGTCACAAAATAAGCCTCAATAAATTTTAAAAGACTAAAATTATACAAAGCATATTCTCTGACCACAATGGTATATGTCTATAAAACAATAACAGGCAGAAAACTGGAAAATCCACAAATATAGAGATTAAATAACACATTCTTATGCAATCAAAGGAGTGAAGAAAAAATCACAAGGGAAATCAGTAAATACCTTGAACTGAATGAAAATGAGAACACAACATTTAAAAATTTATGGGAGTCAGTGAAGGCAAAACTTATGGGATTCAGAGGGAAATTTATAGCCCTAACTGTTTATGATAAAAAAAGAAGAAAGAGCTCATATCAAAGACCTAACCACAATACCTGGAGGAACTAGAAAAAGAACAGCAAATAATAACAAAACAAGCTGAAGGAAAGAAATAACAAAGATTAGAGCAGAAATAAATGAAAGAGAGAATAACAAACAATAGAGAAAATTAACAAAACCAAATAGTGATTCTTTGAAAAGATCAATACAATTGACAAACCTTTACATAGACTGAAAAAGAAAAAGAGATGCAAATAAGTAAAGCCTTAAATGAAGGGCAGGGGTATTGCTACTGACCCAATTGAAATAAAAAGCATATTATGAACAACTTATGCCAAAAAATTAGACAACCTGAATGTAATGGAAAAATTCCCTAATACAGAAAAACAACCTACACTGACTCTAGAAGAAATAGAAGATCTCAATAAAACCATCACAAGTAGAGAGGGAATTCTACCAAACATTCCAGGAAGAATTAACCCCAATCCTGCTCAAACTCTTCCAAAAAATAGCAGAGGAGGAAATACCACCTAACTCATTTTATGAGGCCAACATTGTCCTAATACCAAATTCAGATAAAGATACCACAGAAAAGAAAATTACAGGCCAATATCTGTTATGAACACAGATGCAAAAATCCTCAACAAAATATTAGCAAACCAAATCTAACAGCACATTAAAAGAATTATACACCATGATCAAGTGGGATTTATCTCAGGTATACAAGGTTGGTTCCACATAAGAAAATCAATTAATGTAATACACCACATTAACAGAATGAAGGGAAAAACCACATGATCATTTCAATTGATGCAGAAAAGGCATTTGATGAAATCCAGCACCTCTTCTTGATAAAAACCACTTTGGAAAGTAGTAATAGAAGGAAACTTCCTCACTATTATAAAGGGCATATATAAATAATCCACAGCTAACATCATACTCAATGATAAAAGACAGAAAGCTTTCCCTATAAGATCTGGAACAAGACAAAGATGCCCATTATCACCACTGTTATTCAACTTTGTTTTTGAGTTCTAGCCAGAGCAATTAAGCAAGAAAAAAGAATAAAATACATCTAAATTGGAAAGCAAGAAGTACAACTGTCACTGTTTGCAGGCAACATGATCCTATATAGAGAAAGTCTGAATAATATACAACAAAGCTAATAAAGCTAATAAATTAATTCAGCAATGAGGTGGAGTAAAAGATTAATATGCAAGAATCAGTCATGGTTCTATACACCATTAATGAAAGATATGAGGAGGAATTTAAGAAAATACCCATTTACAATTGCAACCAAAATAACCAAATACCTAGGAATAAATCTAATCAAGGATGTAAAGGACTTATACACAGAAAACTACAAAATATTGCTAACAGAAATCAAAGAAGGCCTAAGTAAATGGAAGAACATTCCATGAACATGGATTGGAAGACCAAATATTTTCAAGATGGCAATTCTACCCAAAACAATTTACAGAGTCAGTACAATCCCAATCAAACTTCCAACAGTCTTCTTTGCAGAAATGGAAAAGTCAATTCTCAAATTTATTTGGAAAGGTAAGGGGCCCCAAATAGCCAAAATCATCTTGAAACAGAACAAAGTTGGAAGACTCATACTTCCCAACTTTAAAACTTATTGCAAAGCTGCGTGGTACTGGTGCAAGGAAAAATATATAGACCAATGGAATAAAACTAAGAGTTCATAAATAGACCCTCACACCCATGATCAATTAATTTTTGACATGTGTGCCAAGTCCACTCAAATGGGAAATAGTAGTCTCTTCAACAAAGGGTGCTGGGAGAACTGTATATCCATATGCAAAAGAATGAAGGGGAATACCTGTCTCACATCATATACAAAAATTAAGTCCAAATGTGGATTAAAAACCTAAATATAAGAACTAAAACTATAAAATTCCAAGAAGAGAATGTAGGGAAGCATCTTCAGATCCTTGTGTTAGGCCATTGTTTCTCAGACCCTACACCAAAAGCAGGAGCAGCAAAATGAAAAATAGCTAAATGGGACCTCATCAAAATGATAACTTTTGTGTATCAAAGTACTTTAAGAAGAGTATAAAAAGACTGTCTATAATGGGAGAAAATATTCTGAATCCTCATATCTGATAAATTTCCAGAATCTCCAAAGAAATCCTACAATTCAATCACAAAAAGACAACCCAATAAAAACATGGTCAACAGACTTTAGTAGGCATTTCTCCAAAGATATATAAATGGCAAAAAAAAAAAAAAAAAAATCACATGAAAAGATGTTCAACATTAGCCATAAGAAAAATGCAAATCAAAACTAGAATGAGATACGCCTTTACACCCCCAAGAATGTGTACTATTTAAAAAAATTTTTAAAATAACAAATGTTGAGAGGGGATATGGCCAAACATATAATACTCATTAATTGTTAGTAGGAATGTAAAATAGTACAGCCAATGTGGAACACAATTTGGTGGTTCCCCAGAAAGTTAAGTGTAGAATTACCATGTGACCTGGCAATCCCACTACTAGGTATACACTCAAAAGAATTTAAAGCAGGGGTTCTAACAGACATTTGCACACTGATGTTCATAGTGGTGTTACTCATATTTGTCAAAAAATGGAGACAGCCCAGGTGTCCATCAACACATGAAAGGATAAGCAAAATATGGTACATACACATACAAGGAATATTATGCAGGTACAAAAAGGAATGAGGCTCTGATGTATGCAACAAACTGATAAACCTTGAAGACATCATGTTGAGTGAGGTAAGCCAGACACAAAGGGACAAATATTGTATGATCTCACTGATAGGAAACAATATATGCAAATTCTTAGAGTCACAAACCAGAATACAAGTTACCAGAGGCTGGGGAGGGTTACCACAGGAGAGTTAAAACTTTATTGGTGCAGAATTTCTGTAGGGGGTGATGGAAAAGTGGTGGTAATGGATTATGGTGATAATTGCACAACATTGTGAATGTAATTAACAGCACTTAATTATATACCTGAATATGGTTAAAGGGGAAAATTTAGGTTGTATATATGTTACTAAAATAAAAAAAAAAATTTTAAGTGAGGGAGAGAGTAAGATATTCTCAGATAAACAAACACTGAGGGAGTTCATCACCACTAAATTGGCCCTAAAGGTGACGCAATTGTGAGTTCTTCAGGTTGAAAGGAAAGGACAAATGATAATTGATAGAAACTGTATGAAGAAATAAAGATCTCTGGTAAGGGAAACATCAAGGGTAAATATAAATACTAGCATTGTTGTATTTTTGGTTTGTAACTCCACTTTTTACTTCTTACAGGATCTAAAAAGTGAATGCATAAAATGCAATGATAAATCAGTGGCTTAGGACTCACAATGTGTGAACATTTAATTTATGGCAAGAACTACATAAAATCATGGGGATGGGGGAACATAGTCTGTAAATAGAACATAATTTTATAGACTATAAGACTTAAGTTGTTATCTAAGCAAACAAGATTTTTATAGATTTAGGATGTTAGATGTTAGATGGGGACGGGGGAATAAGGAGTAATGAAAAGGGGTATAGGGTTCTGTTTGGAGAGATGAGAAAATTTTGGTAATGGAAAATGATGAGAATACTGCAAACATTAATCCCACTGACTGGTATGCTTGGGAGAGATAAAGTTTGTCTTGTATATATGTAGCCATGAAAGAAAGACAGAGACAAGAAGAGGGAGGAGAAAGGGGAGAAGGAAGACAGAAAGAGAAAGAAAGAAAGAATGAGCAACTAGAAAGACAATGACAATTAAAGGCAATAGGGCATCCCATACAGGCTCTAGCAAGGGAAGAGAAAAGGCTCAGAGGACTTTATTGGAAGGGAGGCAGGGCAAGATGGTGGCATAGGGAGGTGTGGAATTTAGTTAGTCCTCCAGAGCAACTGGTAAATAGCCAGGAACAATTAGTAAATAGTCTGGAACAATAGTTTGGGGGACATCCGTGACAGGACACCCACTGACACCAGTCTGGACTGGGTGGAAAGGCCAAAAAGTGTAGCATAGAACTGTAAGTAAAGTTCCACAAATGGCAGACGCACCCCTCCCCCACTGGCACAGCAGGCTGAGCTGGAACACTTCCCTGTGGAAAAAAGAAGCAGTCTACTAGGAGCAAGGGAAAGTAACTCAGCCAAGCTCCAATTGTGGTTTTTTTTTCCCCCTTTTTTTTTTTTAACTTTATTTTGAAATACTTTCGAACATCCAGGACAGTTACAGAAATAATACAAACCCCATACAGAGAACTTCAACTTACCCCTATCCCCTCAAATACCCAGATCCACAAATTTTAATATTTTGCCACATTTGCCATATCATTCTGTCTGTCCATCAGTCTATCCAATCCCTCTATTTGTTTATCCATCTATCTGTCTATCAATCCATTTTCTGAACATTTGAGTGTAGGTTGTATAAATCATGCTCCTTGAATATTTAATACTGCCATGTAGATTTCCTAAGAACAAGGATACTCATTTATAGATCCACCTTAAGTGCAGTTATCAAGTTCAATAAATTTAACATTCTTATAAAACTTAGAGCCTATATTCCCTTTTTTTTTCCTTCATATGTCCCAATAATATCCTTTTGAGTCTCCTTTCCTCCCTTGTTAGATCCCATCTAAAGGCATGTATTGCCTTTAATTGACAGTACTTTTTTCAATCCGATGTATTATTCAACCCCAGATTTAAAATTCAAGTGAAGCTTTCCTTTGCTACTCAAAAATTGAAGGTACAGGCAGGCAGGCTGGTACTTGACCCCTCACGATACCAGATAAAAGAGGCCTCCATGCAGTTCTCCTTTGTTTGAACCCAGGTAGTCTGCTTTGGAGGCTTTGTTGCATTTCCCTTTGTTGAATGTTTAAGCTCCTAAAGAAATCTTAAACTATTCTTGTCACTTCTGGATTTTGTCTTAAAGGGATGGAAAACATGTGAATCCTCATAGTACTTAACATGACCACCCCTATCTCCCAGCTGGGAGGTGGCAGAGTTGATAGCAATAAAAAGAAATAAATGATGGGCTTCATTTTCTTTTTTCCTGTTTTCTGTTCTTGGCTCCCCCTCTAGACTCTAAGGCCAAATTTAAAAGGATGTCTGGAATCTTTAATGACATTTTTGTTCCAAAATTTTCCTTCCCACAGGTTTTCCCCTCCAACTCACTCTCCCTCTGTAATACACCAATTCCCATAGTTCTCTATGATCACATTTGAGCCACTGTTTATTTAAATAATATTTTAGATAAGGGATTAGATAAAAAGACTGTTATCTTAAATGATGTATTGCCAATACACACTTTTTTCCCCTTCTTAGAAATGTTAAATAATGTATGTGCTTCTTCAATCATAAAATTTGCTGTTGAAATTGAATTAACATATTCAGTACTCTTTGGAAAAGATTAGGTGTCATCTAAACTCTGGGATTGTCCTGTTTCCTCTGAACTTGGATTCCTCTGCATTTTCAGCAGTCTCTAGAATTCTAAGTTCTGAGAAGAACTAGAAGGAATGCTGTGAAAACCCGTGAAAATTTTAGTGATCTGTCTACCTGTTCCAATTGTGGTTTTAATTAACAAATTTGGACTACTGAATAGAAGCTACAAGCACAGATAAACCCAGAACAATCAGTAAGGGAACCCTGAGGTATCTTGCAGCAGAGAAGAGGCACATGAAAAGATGAGCCACATCCTTGATCATCAGCAGAATGCAATGCAAAATGCAAAACTACAATGATATATCACTTTCACACCCACTAAGATGACTATTATTTTTTAAAAAAGAAAATAATAAGAGTTGGTGAGGAGGCAGAGAAATAAGAACACTTATATATTGCTGGTGGCATTGTAAAATGGTGCAGCCACTATGGAAATCAGTTTGGCAATTTCTCAGAAAGTTGAAAATAGAATAACCATATAACCCAGCAATCCCATTTCTAGATATATACCTAAAAGTATTGAAAGCAGGAACTTAAACATTTGTACATGAGTGTTCATAGCAGCATTATTCACAATAGTCAAGAGGTGGGAGCAAGCTAAGTGTCCATTAACCAATGAATGGATAAACAGAAGGTGGTATATACATGCAATGGAATATTATTCAGCCTTAAAAAGGAATGAAGTTATGATGTATGCTACAACATGGATGAAATTTGAAGACATCATGTTGAGTGAAATAAACCAGAGACAAAAGGACAAATATTGTATGATCTTGCTTATGGGAAGTAACCTAAAATAAGCAAAATTCATAGAGACAGATAAATTATAGGTTACCAGGGGATGGTGAGGGAGGGGGTGTGGAGGTTATTGCTAAGTGGGTGCAGTTTCTGTTTGAGTAAAGAAGAAGTTAGGGTAATGGATATTGGTGATGGTAACACAATATTGTGAATATAATTAACACTACTGAATTGTACACCTGAAAGTGGTTAAAATGGGAAAGAAATTTTGAGTTGTATATATGTTACTACAATAAAACATTAAAAAGTATTTCAGAAAAAATATTAAAATGAGGGAGATTTAAAATATTTTCAGGCAAACAGACACTGAGAGAGTTTGTGAACAAGTGTCCCGCTCTACAAGAAATACTAAAAGGAGCTCTATAGGCAGATAGGAAAAGACTGGAGAGAAAGATTTGGAGAAGAGTAGAGAAATGAAGACTAACAGTATAGTAAAAAAAAAAAAAAAAAGAGAGAGAGAGAAAATAATAATAAAATATGCATATAAAATCCAAAAGATAAAATGGTTGACAGTAGACACTACATTCAATGAAATTAGCCATAAACAAAAGGACAACTACTGTATGGTCTCACTAATATGAACTAAAATTAAAGAGTGAACTTTGAGAGTTAAAGTTGAGAATACAGGTTATCAGGAGATAGAAAGAGGTTAGAGATCAAGCATTCGATGCTAAAGGAATACAGAAGGTTCAACAGGATTCATTGTATAGATCCAGAAATGTATAGCACAACTATCTGATGGTAGCACAATATTGTAAAGACTCTGAACAAAGATGAGTGTGAGTATAGTTGAAAGAGGAAGGCTAGGGGCATGTATGACACCAGTAGGAAAGATAGAAGATAAAGACTGGGACTGTATAACTAAGTGAAACCTAGAGTGGTCAATGATGGTGATTAAATATACAAATATAAGAATGTTTTTACATGAGGGATTACAAATAAATGTCAACACTGCAAGGTGTTGAAAATTGGATGGTATGAGGGAAAATGCAGTCAATGCAAACTAGAGTCTATAGTTAACAAGAACATTGTAATATGCTTCCATTAATTGTAACAAAGGCAAAATACCAAAGCTAAATTAAATGTCTATAAGAGGGGGATATAAGGGAGTGGTATGGTATTCTTGGTGGTATTGTTTTTGTCTGACCTTTTCATTTTATTTTATTTTTTCTTCTTTTTTTCTCCTCTTTCTCTTTCTTTGTGGAAGCAATGGAAATGCCCTCATATAGATTGTTATAGTGAATGCATAACTATGTGATTATACCAGGAATCATTGATTGTTTGCCTAGATTGTATTGAATGATGTGTGAATAAACTGTGTTTAAAAAATAAACAGCAGAATACAAGTGCTGGGGAAAATGTGGAGAGAGGGATGCACCTATGCACTGTTGGTAGGGAAGTAGAATGGTACAGCCCATCTGGAGAGCAGTGTGGTGGTTTCACAGGTGCTAAGTATGGGGTTGTATGTGGTTCTGCAACCTTGTTATTGGTTATATATTTGGAAGAACTGAGAGCAGGGACACGAATGGACATTTGCACAGTGGGGTTTATGGCAGCAGTATTCACAATTTACAATGGAGGGAGATGGCCTAATAATACATTGACTGATGAATGGAATGGTGAATTATGGTGTATACATACAATGGAATATTGAGTGACTAAGAAGAAATGAAGTTGTGAGATATGCAACTAGGTGATAGGACCTTGAGGACAGTTGTTGAGTGAAATAAGCCAGAAAGGAAAAGACAAACATTATAACACCTCAGTAATATGTACTAACTATGATGTGCAAACTCTGAGAATTAAATCTGAGGGCATAGGTTATCAGGGGAAGGCTTATTGTAAAGGTCTCTAGATTGTAAGCTCTTAGAGCAGTCACATCTATTCATGAGCTGTTAACGGTTATTTCTAAATTCTGAGATACTGAGTTGTTTGTGTATAACCTGGTTGGACCCTGAAACTTCAGACACCTGAGACTCAGAGCCAGAGCTTGGCAGCTATGAATGTCAGCATTACCCCATATAGCAACTGATAAAGAAACTGAAAAAGAGATCAGACTTCAATTAGAGATATTTACGAAATGGACTTGGTTAGGACTAAGGTAAATCAGACTAAAGGGTAAAGGATGATAGTGACTGTGCTTTTTTAAACTTCAACTTCTGTGTGAGAACAAAGGAAGAATGGTTTATTTGGTGCAAAATCTATATTTTCTATAGCACACTATATAATTTAACTTGTATGGTCAGTTTACTCAAACACCATAATTACATGGAATCTTGAATAGAGAGGATTGAGATCTGGTTGGTTTATAAAGGTTGGTGTGAAGGCCCAATATATCCTAGAGTAATCTGGGCTCCCTTGAGGGACAGGGGGAAAATGTGGAAATATTAAACCTCCCCATCTGGGGAATTACTGATATTCTCACAAGCATTGGGGATATTTTAGTAGGCCAAGCCCTTGATCTTGGGGATTGCCCTTATGAAGTTTGCTACTGCAAAGCCTTCCTACAATTGTGCCTAAGTGTCACTCCCAGTGAACCTCTTCTGTTGCTCAGATGTGGCCTCTCTCTCTAAGCCAACTCAGCTGGTGGACTCACTGCCCTCCTTACCATGTTGGATGTGACTTCTGGGAAGGATTGAGAAAATCTTCTTAACCAAAAGGGAGAAGAGAAATGAAACAAAATAAAGTTTCAGTAGCTGAGTGATTTCAAATGGAGTTGAGAGGTCATTCTGGAGGTTATTGTTATACATTATATAGATATCCCTTTATAGTTTTTAGTGTATTAGAATAGCTAGAAGGAAATACCTGAAATTGTTGAACTACAACCCAGTAGACTTGATTCTTGAAGATGGTTGTACAACCATATAGCTTACATGGTTTGACCATGTGATTGTGAAAACCTTGTGGCTCACACTCCCTTTATCTAGTGTATGGACAGATGAGTAGAAAATGGGAACAAAAAGTAAAAGAATAATGGGGGGAGGGAGGGGTATGGGATATTTTGGATATTCTGTTTTTCCTTAATTTTTATTCTTATTTTTATTTTTTGTAGTAATGAAAATGTTCAAAAGTTGATTGTGTTAAATGCACAACTATATGATGATACTGTGAACAATTAATTGCACACTTTGGATGATTATATGGAATATGAGTATATCTCAATAAAATTACATAAAAGAGGATATTATTGGGGCATATGAAAAATTAGAATAAGTTTCACACCAATGTCAAATTTCTTGAACTTGATAACTGCACTTAAGGTGGTTACTTAAGTGGATATCCTTGTTCTTAGAAAACGTACATGAGAGTAATAAGTGTTCAAAGAGCATGATGTATACAACCTCTATTCAAGTGTTCAGAAAATAGATTTATAAATAGATAGACATACAGATGGATAGATAGATTAGTTGATAGACTGATGAATAGAGATAGAAAGATATGGCAAATGTTGCAAAATGTTAAAACTGGTAGATCTGGGTATCTGGGGGTCTGAGGGGGATACTGGAGCTCTCTATGGGATATGTATTACTTTTGTAACTGTCCTGTAAAATTTGAAAGTATTTCAAAAAATATAAGTTTAAAACAACAAAAAGGTTGAAGTCAGGGCTGCCCACTAGTTAAATTTACTATACAGCAGTAGGAAGTAGAAGCGGGGACATCCACCAAAGAAGTTTCTGTGTACAGGAGTGGAGGATGATGTGAATAACCATGGAATTTTATGTAATTAAGTAATGTTTAGGTCAGCTTAAAGATCAGTGAGCATCTAATTGGGAGGAGAGGGATAAATAATGAAGCTTCATTTTCAAAGGAAGGTTCAGATGCCTATACCCTTCCCCCTAAGCTGGCTGGATTTGGAGCAGACCTCTGGAAGTGCTGGGACTACACAGGGATTTAGGACAAATTAAAATCATAACAGTTCTGAAAGAAAAGTGTCCCATCTCTGCCCTTCACATGTTCTTGGGCCACTGGGGGCAGCCTCTGTGCTGCTGTCGGGTTAATTTTTCCTATTTCTCCTTCATTAATATCATGTCCTTATTAAAGACATTTAATGGTACCCCATGGCCTGCAGGATCCTAGCCAAACTTCCTAGGATATTCTGGGCCTTTTAAATCAAATCTCCCAAATAGGGCCACCTCTCCAGTCTCTGGCTGACTGCAGCAAATAGCCTCTGTGAAATGTAACCAGAAATGTAATACCAGTTATTATTATTTTTTAACTGTTTTAGTGTGTATGTCTTGCCATCTCAATAGACCACAAACTACTTAATAGCCATGATTTATGTCATATATTTCTTTACATCATTCACAGAGCCTAGCACTGCCAGGCTTCTGGAAGTTTCTATCAGGTTCTAGAATGGAACTCAATTCTATTAAACTGACATTGATGCAGATTTTCTTTAAATAGATTCCCCACTGTATAAAAGGTGCCTGTTTTACTTTGCTAAAGGTGATGAAACTCAATGTACTAGAAATGGGTTGGCTTTTATAGTGGGGATTTATTAACTTACAAGTTTACAGTACTCAGGCTGTGAAAATGTCCAAATCAAGGCATCAACAGGATGATACCCAGACTCTGAAGACAGGCCACCAGCATCCGGGACACCTCTGTCACATGGGAAGGCACATGGCGCATCTGCTGGTCTCTCCCTTCTCTCCTGGGTTTCACTGCTTCCAGCTTCTGGCTGCAGTGCCTTCCTCTCTGAGCTTCTGCATGCTTCTCCCTTTTAGATTCCATCTCTCTTGGCTTCTGTGTGTCCTCTCTAAACTTCTCTGGGACTTTGCTGTCTTTTATCCTCTTATAAAGGACTCCGAAAGAGGATTAAGACCCACCCTGAATGAGGCGGGTCACATCTCAATTTAAATAACGTAATAAAAAGGTCCCTCCTACAATAGGTCTACACTCACAGGAATACATTAAAAGAACATGATCTTTTCTGGGGTGCATACAGCTTCAAACCATCACAGTGCCCTTTCACTTTGTCTATTTTTCCTGATATTTAGATATGCTAATTTATTTTTAATTTTTTATATAATTATTTTCAAAACTGGGTCACTAATAATACAGAAAATCTACTCAGAAAGAATGGTGGAAATTATGAAGAGCTGTAAAACTTCAGCATCCTTTTCTTTTTCATAACATGAAATTGTTTCAAATGAAAGAAGACTAAAGGAAAGGTGTTATTTTGGTTTTTGTGCCTAAATTCATTTAACGGCATGCTCAAAAGAACAACAATTCCAATGACTTTGAAGTAGAAGATGTGTTTTCTATTCTTATCAAACACAGCCATCCCTCTGAAATGTGGACCAATTTTCATTAAACTGATTTCAAAGCATCTTTGTTCCTTTTAATTATACATGTCCATCTACTTTTGAAATTCTTTTATTTAACTGAAAACATTCCCATTTTCTGACAAGTCTCTTATCTCTTGTAGGCTTCTCAGAGAAATTTACTGATATTCTCTCTGTCACAGAATGTCACTTACCCACAGCCCAATTGGGAAGCTACTGATTTTCCGGTTTGTGTCTGACCCTGGCACCTAAATTTCCTTTTCTGGGATGCTGGCAGCCAGCCCCTCTAGGTACTCTGCCTCTGCTTCTCTCCCTAAATCCTCACAGTCAAGGTGATATCCTGAGAGGCTAGCTGTTTATGCAAGAGGCAGATGGAGAGTCATCCTTTGGCTGATGTGGTTTTATGATGAACAACTTCAATAAATGAGTAGGCAGCTGTGGTTCAGAAAGAGACCAGGATTAACAGTTACCAGGGCTGTGTGTGCCTCTCATTTCTGCTCCTTAGCATGTGTATAACCATGGGCAAATCACTGCATCTCTTGGAGCCTCAGTTTAATCCATTGTGAAATAAAGATGGCAATACCTATGTAACAGGTTTGTTGCAATAGCTATGCAAGATAATGAATGCAAAAAAAAAAATTATGGAAAAGAGTGCAGGGAGAATATAAACTTGACTTCTAAATGTGGGAGTTTTTTTCTCGTTTCTCCTTTTACTTTATCATTTAAATGGAAATAGGTAGGTCAGTACATTCCCTTATAGCTGAAGTTAACTGGGATTAACCAAAACCATTCATAAATTGTGATAGTTAATTTCATGTGTCAAGTTGGCTAGGGGACAGTGTCCAGTTGTTTGTTCACACATTTGCCTACTTGTTACTGTGAAGGTATTTCATAGATCAAATTTACAGTTATAATCAGTTGATTGCATCTACAATCAACAAAGGAGACTGTCCTCAGCAATGTGGGCAATCTCCTCATCCTATCAGTTGGAGATCTTGAAAGCCAGACCTGAGGGGTTTTGAGACTAGAAGAAGAATTTCTATCCTCAACCTTAACTCTGGTTCTTGACAGAATTTCCAGCCAGTCAGCTTCCCCTGGGGAGCTCCAACTAAAGCATTAACTTTATCAGGGTTTCAACCCTTCCAGTCCAATGAGTCATTTACTTATAATAAATTTCTTTACGTACACACATACACACACACACACACGCACACACACATGGATATACTGTTAGTTCTATTTCTCTGGAGAACCCTAACACAATAGTTAAACCATTTAGGTTGGCAAAATTCATTCTTAGAAATGATAAAAGAAATGAACTAAAAACAATTACGTATGTCAAAGGAATGATTTTACTCCTTCACTTTACAGATTTTACATCTTTTCTGTCTTGCCATCATTGCAGTTGTGTCCCAGAAGGGTAGTACATGGATAGGCACAGGATGAGGTAGGAGAAAACTGAACTATTAACAAGTGGCACTATTTAATGAATTGCAACCTAATCAATTAATAATATATACTTGTAAGCCACTTTATAGCTTATACAATATTTTGTTATTATTTCTGGACCTAGGAGTCATTTTAAATAGTTATTTGTGCAAAAATCATGTACCCCAGTTCATCCCCAGCATCACAAATTCTGGAACCATGGCTGAAAGCCAAAGGTCCAAACTTTCTCCCTCCATGGGTCTCGTCTTTCCCTGTTATTGACTAGGGATCCCCAAGGATTTTCATGTGCAATCTCAACATGCCAACAAATGGGCTGCTGCAGGGCAGTGGTATATGGAAACTGATCTCGGCACGTCATACACAAAGCAGGCTCAGGTCACAGATAGTGGTCACAGGAGTGAGGGTGGCATCATTCCCCACGTTAGCCAATTTTCAAGGTGTAGGTGGCCCAGTCCCCAGTATTACAGCCACGGAAGTGTGTCCCCTGGACAGGGCTCTTTAGATTCAAGCTATTTCTATTTGTGCAGCTTCCTGGTCATGAGGCAGAGTAAGTGTTACTCCAAGTTCTGCTTCCTGGGCAAAAAGTCATAAGATCACTTAGTGGCCTTCAGAAGATTCAGGCTTCCCAAGGTCCCTGAGTCAGGCTCACAGTATACCAGAAGTTTAGCCTTCTGCACTGACTTCATGAAAATGCTGGAATGGAGCTCTTTCATTCCTGAGTAAGTGCTAAGCATTGGATCTAACAAGGGAGAGCAAAACTGCTACCTCAAGGAGTTTGCACATGCTTACCAAGGAGGAGGGAGAAAAAGCATCAATATTTTACTTAGTCACAAAACTGTCAAGCACTAATAGACCCAAGCACAGTGGCTTTATCTTAGTGATCCCCCATTTTAATTCCCAAATAGTCACCTGATTTCATTCCCAAATGGGCATCCTAACAGCCTGCCCTAACAGCCCTGTGTTAGTTACCTTTCTGGTAGAGCAATCCACTACATTTCATTTTAACTTGTTTTCCAGATGAAAAAAATTAAGGCTCAGAGTAGTTAGGTCATTTTGGCAATAGACGTTATCTGTATACCACTATATCCCCAATCCCAAGAACAGAGTACTGTGTGCAAAAAATATTTACCAAATGCATAAACTTATCCAAGATTAAGATGGTAATAAGCAGCGGATTTGGGGTTAAACTTGTCTCCTGATTTTGGTATGCATTCCAAAGCTCTTAGGGAGCCATATTGCTTGAATAAATTAACGTATAAATTCCCAGACACTTAGAACTGGAAGGGATCCAGTGTTCTTTGGGCAATGAAATATTCTGTATGAAATTATCTTGTAAATGAACAAAGCTCTATAGTGTTTTCATGCCAAAATAATGACCACATATGGTATCTCTGGAATAAACCTATACATTGTAAATAGTACTTGCTTATTTTTTCCATGACATCTGTGAGTTAGGGAATTGTACATTTGAGGGTAAGTTCTCATAGGATGATCATCTCTTTTTTTGTATTCTCTAAAATAGTTATGAAATGCAAAAATCAAGTGAAATTCTTCAGCTGTATCATCTTAATTCCATCTATGTACATGGAGTGAAAAGTACCTAAAGTATTCAATTTCTGTAAAATACCTGCAGTTTCTTAATTAGCCCTACCTGAAAAGTTCTTTAGGTTCATTTAAGCAATCACAAATTGCTTAAATCAATTAGGTATATGATTCCATAAATTTATTAGGTTCAAGGTCCTGAACTAGGTACTGGAAGGTTATTTGAAGGTAAATAACATCCTGTTCAGCAACAGGAAGAGATGACATGACAGTAGATATAACTCAGAATAGGAAAAAAGGCAGTACCATATAAATGGTCCAATTATGTACTTAAGAATTCTCCATATCACATAAGAGTAGGGAAATGAAGAAAGGATTCATAGAAAAGGTTTTTAAGGTAGACTTTGAAGAGTGTATAGGATTGTGACCCTCAGAAATGGGAAAGAGTCCCTTCACCCATTCATTTATTCAATAAATACATATTGATCTCTAGTAAGCACCTAGCAATTATGGATACAGAAAATGAACAAGGCATACATGGTTCTCTGCTTTAATAGAGCTAATGGACTTGTGACCAATAAATCAAAGTAATTATGATAAAATATGATAGTGAAGTACATGGTGCTTTGGAAACATGTGGAAGGAGGACCACATCTATTTTAGAGCAACAGACAAGGCATGTTTGAGTGCCTAATAAGTAAGCTGAGATGTGAAGGTAAAGGAGAAGTTATCCAAGTGAAGAGAGGCAGGCAGAGTTTTCTAGACAAAAGGAACAGTGTGTGCAAAAGACCTGGAAACAACAGAGAACACACTGAATTCCAGCAACTGAATTAAACTTATGATGGCTCCTCAAGAGCATGAAGAAATACCAAGAAATGTGACAGGAGCCTGACCTCTGAAAGCTTTTCAAACTCTATTTCCAAAGGGCAATGAAGCCATTGAAAGAGTATAAATAGAAATGGAATATGATTGGGTGTTTATTTTGGAAAGAACATTCCAGCTCTAGGAATTAGAAAGACAAGTGAGGAAGTTTATGAAGGAACCTAGACATCTAGAAGACAAATAATGATTTGTGATAGCAGTGTCAATAGAAGTGGTGGTAGAAAGGAGTGGATGGATTCAAGAGATACTTAGGAGTAAAGTCATCAGAATGTGGCAATTAATAGAATGTGTGGGTGGTGAGAGAGAGGGAGCGTCAAAAATAACTCTCAGATCTTTAACTGAGTCAACTGAGATGGAGAGAAGCCTGTTTGCAGGGAACTGTGGCAGGTCCTGTTTTGAATATGTTGAGTTAGAGGTTTCTGCAAAACATCCAGTGGAGTGGATTTCCTAGGGAGTGAGAGGTGAATCAGAAAAAGCATGGAGGTGTGGAAAGGAGGGAGACTTCTTTGGAGAAAGTTCTGGCTGGGGAGTAGAGGACTAAAGGAGAGAAGTATGAGAAAGGCCAGAGTCAGACTGTTCAGGCCCTAGAAAACCAGGCCAGAGTAGAGTACACGTTCATTTAAATCAAAACAAGACAGAGAAATATTACTTGCCAATTTTTTCTGGAACTGGTCTTAATACAAAAATCAACTTGACATCCAGTATTTCTCTAAGGATCATGATTAGATGTTCGAGTGAAGAATTTGGCCCTATTAGGAATGCATTTTGTCTTTATTTTGAGTTCCCTTTACCTCCATCTGGGCCTGATTACATTTGGCTTTCAATTAGAAAGAGTTGTACCTACTCCTCATATAACCATCGTTAGATAGTCTATGAGGTGGGCAAAGGTACAATTAGCCCTTTTTATAGTTGAGGAAACTAGGATTTAGGGACATTGATTCATCCAAGTTCACAGCTCAGTGGGACATGAACACAGGTCTTCTGACGAGAGGGCCAGACTTTTTCCACTCTGCTTATGAGGAATTAAGGGGTTTTTCATCCCATGGGTCAGAAATAATTAATAGTAGCACATGTGCTATGAAAGCAGACATCTATAATGAATCATGGAACCTTTCCCACAGTTCTAGATGCAGCCTCCAAATCCTTGTCAACATAATAAAACAGGTAACGACTACCTGTGAATCTGAGTTGGCACATGAGGAAATCTAATTTCAATCTTTACCTTAGATACTTGCATTTTTAATTAGGATTTTGAAAGACCTAAAAACTTTATATGCCTTAAGCCATGACATTTTTGTTTTTACATCAAGTAATTATGAGATCTTGGGATGTCTCATTACAAATCTGAGACTCAATTCCTCACTTATAAAATGGAGTAAAACAAGATCATCTCTGAGGTTTCTTCTAACTCTGACAGTCAGTCACTTTATGAAAGGCCAGGCATGGTGACAGGATGGGTTATTTTGAGACAAGAGTGACCTTCCTATTGCTACTCAAGTCGCATCACGTAGGCATCTGCTTTCCTTATTTTCTTTTTAGTTCAGCCCTGATAATCATTATTTGTGCTACAAAGCTCAGGCTAGCCCATACAGTGGTATAAAATATTAATTAATTCTTTTAAAATATAATGCTGGAAACTGCCTCTAACATTTGTTTTGGTTCTTAATAGGTTGGAGTTACACAGGTTGTATACAGATTGTAAAAGACAGCATGGTATAGCATACAAAAAAAAAAAAAAAAGGTGGGACTTTTAGATTAGAGAGAACTGAGTGCAAATCCTGAATCCATCCCTAATGGGTAGAGGGTGACCTTGGCCTTGGAAATATCCATAAGCCTTGGGTTCCACATCTTTAAAACAAATATAATATATATAACTAGTAATATGTGGTTGTGTGAATTAGAAATAATGTGTGTAGATAGTTTCTATCAGAGAGCCTGGCACATGGAAGACAGTTAAATATTAGGATTTAGGGTTCTATAAGCCAATTCAAGACATTACACAGTTTACTGTTTACCTACTTTGTAAATATACAATGTTGTCTGTTGGTTCCAGATGCACTCCTTAGATGATTCGTAAATGTTTGACACTAATATATCCTCCCTTCATCCCATAACCTCTTCTGTGGAAAGAAAGTCATGTGGTGTATAGAACCATGGCTGTAATTGTTGATGTTACCCCAGGGTCTGTGATCGCTAAGCAAATCACAATCCCTGCCACAGCCACAGATGCAGGAGCACAAGTTAAAGTCTCTCAGGCCACCATCTGGGTCTAACCAGAGCTCAGGTGCCGACAGGGGACACAGGGCAGGTTCATTAGTACTCTGTGTTCCAGCACCACCAGAGAATTGGCTATTTTAATCCCACGTCTTCATGCTGGAAGGAAGTTTTGTTTAAGACTATATAAAGGATGGGAGTTTAAATTGGATACAACATTTACCCACAAAAGAGTCATTGTAGGTTTGAAAAGCAAAAATACCATTAATGGGAATTCAATACATTCAGACCTCATTGAAGTGTGCTGAGCCCCTGTAAAACAGAATGATGAGAAAAATGGATTTTTTTCTACAGAAATGTGGTAACGGCAGGGCAGCTCTACGGAATCAGGAGCAGAGAGGGGCAACTGCGGAACTGCAAGCAGCATCTGTTCATCTGAGTCCTGTCTGTAACTTGCCAAGAGATTTAGGGCAAATCGCTCTCCTATGTGGCTTTGATTTCCAAAGCTGTAAAATGTGAGCAACTATCAAGAGTTATCATGGGCCATAGAAAAAGAGAGGAAATCAAAGAGTTGGAAGTTCTGTGACTGTGAGATGATGAAACAAAATATATTGATGGCTGCTGCTGAAGAGCTTGCTGCTAAACCAGTTCCTGTCTTACTAGGACCAGCCTCCCCTGGTGCTCCAAATTCTAATAATTTGGAATTTTCTATTGGGAATGATGTACTATGTCTTTATGAATCCCATGTTTATAACCCCAATGCCTTACAGGAGGGGTACAATATCAAACAATGCTCATGTTTAATAGGTTAGCATGTCACACAGTGACCTAACAATGAGGGGCATAGCTAGGTCTATTCTGATGGAGGTGAGAGGGATGGAAGGATGGGTCTGGATCGTGGGGCATAGTGCATAAGGGCAGACTTAGGTGGAACCCTACAGAGAGGGGAGTTCAAGGGAGTTGAGAGGGGAAGAAACACAAGAGTTCTAGATTGTTGGAGCACAAGAAGTATGGAAAGCTGAGAAGGAGATCTTCAAAGGGAATGTAAGAGGAGGCAGAATACCTACCTTGTCCTTATAGAGTGGCTATCATTGTCTGCATGGAGTCAAGGACTCAAACTAGAACAACAGATCAAAATTGCCCTTTGTCTTCAAGTGGTTCAGCATTAATGCAGTGAGATTGGGATAAGGCACTTTCCCTCTCTAAGTCTTAATTCCCTAATTTATAAAATAAGGAGATTGGAGGAGATGGTCTCTGGGACTCATACTAAGATAAGGTTAACACACTATCTCTGTATATGTCACAGGAGGCCTGGCAGACATTGATTATCAATCATGATGCTATTTTGCTGAGCTGAGATACAGCCTTTGCATCCTTTTTAAGGAGGTATCTACTAACAATCTATCAGAGTTTGCCAGGAGTTGAAATCCGTTTTCATTACTGTACTTAAATCCCCAAATTATCTCAAAGACTTGCACAGATGGTAACAGTGCTCCAAAATGTGAATTTAATTCTGCCCTGGAAACTGAGAAAAGTCCTTTAGAGTAAATAGGCAGAGCTGGCTGCAGGAAGTGGAAATAGGGCAGATATTGTTATCTGATACCCTAAGAGATGTGAAGAAATACTGAACAGAGCATCTCTCTCCAACATGTTCTCCCTCATACCTCACCTTCCACAACTACAGCTGCATTCCAAGGTTTAATGTTTCCTCTGAAAAGAAAACTTCCCTGCCTGTTGTCCAAAGAGAGAAACAACTTAGTGTGTACAAGAATTAAAAGACTTGGATTCAATCTCACTATGTAATCTTGGGTAAATAACCTCTAAGCCTTCATTTCCGTATGTTTAAAATGGAGATTAAAAAAAAACAGTTACTTTATACAGTTTTTGAAAAAGGTGAATAAGATAAAGAAGAAATACTTTGAAAAAATATAAAGAACTGAACTATACAAAATTGTGTGCATTTTCATTCTTGACAACAAAATTATTATAGCAAAGATTTAAATGTAATTGTCAAACCATCCAGTGAGGTTTGGTCCATCTATGTGGCAGCAACACCCATTTGGTCCTTTTCATCCTGCCAACATGTGGACAGACCACAGTGAGAGTCTGAAGGACATCTTCAAGGTCATACTGAGCATTAGTGGCAGATCTGAAATGCACCATAGAGAAGAATATATAAAGGGGTGGTATTTTACCTAGGGAAAGAGGCTGCCAGGATATATACTGTAACAACATGAACAGGAGCAAGGGAACTAGGGTAGGGTAGAGGTTGGGAGGATAAGCTCCAGGAAGGGCTGGGACCAATTGACCTCCATAACCCTGTGCCTAGCACAGTGCTTAGCCCATAATAGACTTGCAGAAGTGTAATTTTTTAAAATTGACTAGAATCTGATCAACTGAAATCAGGCACTGTTTTTGGATGATTCTTCCATAGCTGTGAAGATTAAACAACAGTAAGAACAAGTGCTCCCAAATAGGAAATATTAGGTGGTGTCCACAGTGGGAGTCCAGAGAAACCATATTCAGAAGCTTAGTAACCCAACAAATTTTCCAGAATAAACAAGAATAAAAATGAAGAAAGTGTGGTAAGACCCTATATAATCATAAACAAGAAATTTAACATTTCGGGAACCCAGTTTGAGTTTGAATTAACAAGGTTGTCACTAGGTCACTCCCAAATTGAACACTCTACAATTACAAATAATTTTTTTGTGTGAGTGAACATTTTAAAAACCTGACAGCAGAATATTGCCTGGACTTCCATATTTTGGAGTCTAGAAGAACAGCTGGGATCTATTCAGAAAAAATACCATGTTGATAATCCTGAAGTCTTTCTAATGTGAAATTCAGGGAATGTTAAACTTAAGATAGTTTCAATTCTGCAGGAAGAGCTACACTGTAGCTTCCACATGAGCTAGCTATGAGTACTCAGAGCATCTAAGAGAAAAGTATTCATAACACCAGGTCAATACTGTGATCTCTTAGCTATCAATTTGGTTTCCCCTGGTGATTCACATTTGTGTTACCAATACAAATAAGTCACCATCCTTTACCACCAGGAAAGCTCATATTCAACTAGGGTATTTGGACCTGTCGGTGATGATAACACAATACTATAAAAACAAATCTGGTTTATAAAAAGTGCTTGAGTGGCAAAGAGGAGGGTGCTGTCCCTCTGCTTGAAGGGTTCATCACACTCATTCGAATGTCAAGCATGGTGAGCTAGAGCCAAAGGGAAGAAAAAGGATCAGATTAGTTCCACTCTCCCAACATCGTTAAATGTTACCTTTGACCTGAAGAGAAAATTGAGAAGTAGATAGAAAGAGGCAGTGCAATATATTGGAGCTGACCTTAGCATATGGAGCAAAACCTGAGTTGAATTTGAATCCTGGCTGTGCCACATCCAGGGTGTGAGAGCTTAGAGTGGTCAGTACTCAGCCTCTATTGCCCATCTACATAAAAGAAAGAGAACTAACTGCATTGCTATAAGGATCAAGTATGATAGCTACCTGTCATGGGCCCTGACTCAGTAACTGGTAAGTAGATTGGTTAAGGATAAAATAAAACCTGTGGGATAACTTCCGAGAATTAGAGCACTCACTCCACTAATTATTTTTTTCTCATAGTGTTGATGATTTCCATATAAACCCTTCCTTAGTTTTGTGTACTGAACATAACTTTGGAAAATGTTTCTCTTCACAAAGAGAGATACATCCCATGGAGGAAAAAGTAGCAGACCCAGAAACAACCTGCCAGCATACAGTCATTTAAAACTAGAAATGTAACTTTTAGAGAAGATGAGCATATGTCTCATAGCTGGACATGTGCCCAAGGGACCTAATGGAAAAACCAATAGTTAGGAAAAAATATGTAACAAGTGTTGGTTTGATCATCCAGCTTAGGGAATCAACAATTGTCAAGAAAGATCAATTTTGGAAGATATATTAAAAGTTATTCTGTGACACTTTACATGGAAGAAATATGAACCAAGACCTAAGTACTATAAAAACATGAACTATGTCAAAATAGACAAACACACAAGAAAAAGTTTGCAAATCTCTTGAGACTCACATAAAAGTAAACATACAAGGAGGTCCTTGCAGTGGAGTTCTTCATAGTTCTGTGCTATGGCAGCAGATAATGTCCCACAAAATTTGGGGCAACTCTGATCCATAAAATACTAGTTTACAAAAAAAAAAAGAAAGAAAGAAAGAAAGAAATCTAAAAAAATTAATGAGCACCCAAAGTCTTCCACTATGAGTGATGAAGGCTCAGCTTTGCTCTTGCTTCAGACTCTAAAATCCCAGAATCTAAAGTTAATGAAGCCAGTGGAATTTCAAAGTCTGGGATAAAAGTCAGGTCTCAGACCTATGAAAATTCTATATTTAGTTCATGTAAAGAGAAGATTTGAAGACTATAAATTTCATATGATGTCTCTTGGCCTCCTTCCGAATACATTTCAGCACATCATTTGACATAAGATATTACATGACCTAGAGCAGCAACCTTTTTCTGTGGGTTAGGACTAATTGGCTTTCAAGCAAATGTTTCTGTGAGACCGATGGCATAGCTATCAGTAGGAGATGGCTATTTTTAACCACAAACACACAAAAAAATCCATTGACAAATTTGAAAGAAGAATATTTAAACAAACAGACCTTAGAATGTTTATAAGTCTTTTACATGAGAAGCTCTAATGTTAACTTTACAAACTGGGTTTTGAAAAAAGAAGGGCCAGGAAAGACAGTCCTTGGATGATTAAACAACTTTGGTCCATGAAGCATAAGGTTTAACCAGCAAGTTGGCTTTGAGCAGGTCCCTTTGTCTGTCTTCCTCAGATGCCTTGTTTTTAAATGGGGAGAGGGCCCTAAAAGATCTATAAATTTCATTTTGGCTCCAAATTAAATGATCGTTTATGGTAATGGGAATCCTAATCATGCAATCCCTCCAAATGTGAAAGACATTTGCTTATTCATTTTTTACAAAGATTTTTACATTTACTCCATACTTTATAAGCATGTCTTGATCACCTAATATGTACCAGGTAAACAGATACTGGGGATACAGCAATGAACCAAACAAAAAGAAATGCCTGCTCCTCAAAAACTGATAATCAAGCAGGAAGAAAAATAAAACAATAATGAATAAAGGTAGTCCATCTGGGAAATCAGATACTGAATATTTCCTCCTTCTGGGACCTGAGTCTGTTCTCATATGGGAAAACCTGATTGGGGTGGCCTAGGAGGTCAGATGCCTAGACAACAGAAAACTACAACCTACACTAAAAAAAACAAAGTTACAGCCTCGTCAAAGGAACAAACTTACACTTCAACCAAGATACTGGAATTTAAACAACTAATGCTAAATTAATTCAAATAGTTTATAGAAGATACAGAAAAAGAGATAAAGGCTATAAAGAAAACACTGGGCATACATAAGGCAGAAATCAAAAGTTCAAAAAAACAACTGGCAGAATCTATGGAAGTGAAAGGCACAATACAAGAGATGAAAGACACAACAGAAACATACAACAGCAGATCTCAAGAGGCAGAAGAAAACGCTCAGAAACTGGAGAACAAGGCACCTGAAAGCCTACACACAAAAGAACAGATAGAGAAAAGAATGGAAAAATATGAGCAACATCTCCAGGAACTTAAGGGCAAAACGAAATAGAAGAATGTATGTACCATTTGTGTCCCAGAAGAGAAGGGGAAATGGGCAGAAACAATTATAAAGGAAATAATCAATGAAAATTTCCCATCTCTTATGAAAGACAAAAAATTACAGATCCAAGAAGTGCAGCATACTCCAAACAGAATAGATCTGAATAGGCCTCCTCCAAGACACTTAATAATCAGATTATCAAATGTCAAAGACAAAGAGAATCCTGAAAGCAGCAAGAGAAAAGCAATCCATCACATACAAAGGAAGCTTAATAAGACTATGTGTGGATCTCTCAGCAGAAACCATGGAGGCAAGAAGGAAGTGGTGTGATATATTTAAGATACTGAAAGAGAAAAACCGCCAACCAAGAATCCTGTATCCAGCAAAGCTGTCCTTCGAATATGAGGGAGAGCTCAAAATATTTTCTGACAAGCAGACAATAAGAGAGTTTGTGAACAAGGTAGCTACCGTACAGGAAATACTAAAGGGAGCACTACATACTGATAGGAAAAGACAGGACTGAGAGGTTTGGAACACAATTTTGGGTGATGGTAGCCCAGCAATGTAAGTACACTGAACAAAGATAACTATGATTATGGTTGAAAGAGGTAGGTTAGAAGCATGTGGGACACCAGAAGAAAAGAGGAAAGATAAAGACTGGAACTATATAACTCAGTGAAACCTAGAGTGTTCAACGATTGTGATAAAATGTACAAATATGTTTTTTCACAAGGGAGAACAAACAAATGGTGTTAAAAATAGGTATTGGGAGAAAAATACAATCTACATAAACTAGAGACTATAATTAACAGAATCATTGTATCATGTTTCCTTTAATGTAACAAAGGCAATATACCAAGGTAAATGCAGGTAAGAGGGGGGCGTAGGGGAGGGGTGTGAGACTCTCGGCATTGGTGGTGGTGTTTGACTTTATTCTACTTTGATCTAAGGTTATCTTTTGCTGCTTCCTAGTTGTCATGTTTCTTTTTTCCTCTTTTTTCTTTTTCTTTTGTCTCTCTACCTTCTTTAACTCTTCCTCCTGCTTTGTGGAAGAACTGCAGATGTCCTTATGTAGATAGTGGTGAGGATGATGAACATATAAATATGTGACTATACTAAGGAGCCATCAATTGTTTACTTAGGATGGAATGTATGGCATGTGAACAAAATCATCTTAAAAAAAAAAAAAATGGGTTGATAACAAAACCTTGAGGGCAATATACTGAGTGAAATAAGCCAGACACATAAGGACAAATATTGCAGGGTCTCACTGATAGAAACTGATTATAATATGTAAACACATAGACATGAAATATAAGTTACCAAGATATAGAATGAGGCTAAAGAATGGGGAGCGGTTGCTTAGTATGAGCAGAATGTTCAACTAGGATGAACTTAAATTTTTAGAAACAATCAGAGGTGACGGTAGCACATTGTGAGAATAACTAACAGTGCTGAATGGTGTGTGAATGTGGTGGAAAGGGGAAGTTCAGGGTCATGTATGTCACCAGAAGGAAAGTTGGAAGTTAAAAGATGGGAATGTATAAAATAGTAAACCTTGTGGTGGGCAATGTCTGAGATTAACTGTACAAATATTAGAAATCTCTTTCACGAACCAGAACAAATGGATGACACTACAACTAGAAGTTAATAACAGAGGGGCATATAGGGATAAAATATGTACCTATTGCAAACTATACTACAGCTAGTAGTATTTCAAAGTTCTTTCATAAACAGTAACAAATGTACTACACCAATACTACAAGTCAACAACGGAGGGGGTTGGTTAGGGATATGGAAGGATTTGAGTTTCCTTTTCTTTTCTTTTTTTCTTCTTTGTCTTTCTTTTCTGAAGTAATGAAAATGTTCTAAAAATTGAACAAAAATTAATTGTGGTGATGGATGCACAGCTGTATGATGGTACTGGGGGCAGTTGATTGTACATTTTGGATCTTTGGATAATTGCATGGTATGTGAACAATCACAATAAAAAATTATTTTGAAATAACTAATAAAGGTAGTCAGAGTATAATAAATAGAGAAATTCAAAACCGGGAAGGAGGATGAGGACTTCCTTAGGGTACGGTATGACTTTTAAATAGAAGCTCTCACTAAAAAATTGGCATGAGGCAAAAGACGTGAAGGAGGTAAAAAAGTGAGGCAAGAAGAAATCTTGGGACAGAGAACACTAGGGAAAGGCAACAACTTTAGGAAGTGTTGGGGGAGGGAGCAGGAAAGTATCCTAGAAGCCAAATGAATCAAGGATTTGAAGGGTGAAGGTGAGATTAGCTGAATCAAATGTTTCTGAGTAGTTAAGTAAGAAGAAGAATTTGCTGTTGGGTTTAGAAATGTGGTGGTCATCAATCAAGAGCATTTTAGGAAAGAGGTAGAGGCAAGAACTTGATAGGGGTTCATGAAAGAAAAGGAAGAGAAGAATTGGAGACAGAGAATAAAGTCAAGTCATTCATAAACTTGCGCTGTGAAAGGGAGCAAAGAAATACAGTGGTGATGAGAAGGAAAGTGAGATCCAGAGATACTTTGTTAACATGGGGGAAATAATAGAGTATTTGAATGCTGATAGGAAGAATCTAGTACAGAGGGGATAATTAATGATGGAAGAGAGAGAGGAGACAAAGATAAGGCATTCCCATCCCAACCCCTGCATTTGAGGAGAGAGGAAAGCTGACCCAGGAGAAACCTCAGCATGATTTGGGCTACAAAAAGCTCCAAACCTCCCTAGAAGTACATAGGTGAGCATGGGTTTTTCTACCACTTCTGGAAAAGGTATACATCACTTTGCTTCCTGGGTAATAGAGAAAATATCGTGACATAGTCTATTCCTCTCTGTTTAGGTGGAGAAAGCCTGCAGAAAATTGAAACTGCAGGTCCTGAAGAATTTCACTTGTAATTGTTCCCACCCCTAACCTCCCTCCAGGGGAATACTGGCCTTACCAGGCCCTCAACCAACAGCCTCTGCCAAATGCCAGGGACTTTACCAGCATTTGCTAATTTAACCCTAATAGAACTAACTAGAGGAGTGTTATATTTATTTCTATTTTAGGAATGAGAAAACAGAGATTCTCTGTAAAAAAAAAAAAAAAAAAAAAAAAAATTGCTCGAGGGATTTGAACTGAGATCTAGCTGACCCTGAGTCTGAGCTTTTCATCTCTAGTCTATCTGCTTTACCCTCCACCCCATTCCATGGCACGTCTTATTGAAGGACAGACAGCAATGCAGATGTAGAACTGCATCTGAGACTCTTCTCTCTTCCCTTGAAGGAAAATAATATGCACACAGATTTCCTTGAATGGAAAGGGCAGCTACTGAAATGGATTGACATGTTTATGTAAAACTGGGATGTAATTTTACTCTGTACTTAATTAGTCTGTGAATACTGATGAAGGCAAATTTCACGGCACCTTCAAAATGCTATTTGTGTGGCTTACAATCACTCACCATCATCTCAGAGGCTTGAGAGTCCAATATTTAATTAATGTGAAAACCTTCACTGAGCCTGGCTGCATAACATTTTCAAGTGAAGAATCACAAAGCCTAGATTTGCAGCTGGTATCAAAGTCTGACGATAGCCTGGATATGTGGTAATATGGCAGGGAAAGTCACATACAGAGAGCTTAGAACCAGATGCCCTGAATCCTTCCCCCAGGGCTCTCTATTAAGAGGTACAAATAGTTGAGTCCATCTGTTAAGATGTTTATTGAGTTCCTACGGTGTGCCATGTACTGTTCTAGATGTGACATATGCTCATTCTGCCTCTTCTTTGGGTAACATTAGTCAAGAGATATAACCTCTCAGATTTCAGTTTCACCTTCTGCAATGTGAAGATTGTAGGATTTGAGTTAAATGGTTTTAGGTGATTCAAAGGCTACTGTTTTGTGCTCTTTTTCTAACTCTCCCATTAACCAGCACAGAGCAGGTACATGACAGACACTCTTTACCTACTAGATGCATTAGATGGGCTAAACCCTGGACACAGAAGAGTGACTGGTCTCAGATAACATTCTTTACTATCTCATCTCTCATTTACTCGTGGTATTGGAATGATAATAGTACCCACTTCAAAGGTTGGTGAGAACTAAATAACATAAATAATGTAAAGAATGCTACTAAGGTCTAGCTTCTTCAATAAATTGGATTATTATTATAGAGGACTTCGAGTTCTTCAAATTAAAGATGTGTAAGAATACAAGATGTTTTCAAATCTTAACTTTCCAGTTTCATAGAGCACTTAGGAGAACAGCATTGGGACCAAGAGAGACAGATTTTCCCATTTACATCTAATCTCCTGGGAATGCCTACGTTCCCTTTATCAGCCCACATCACAGACGACTGTTTATTAAACACTCTGTTACAATTTATTCATCTCTCAAATGGGCAATCAGTGAGCCCATATATAAACAAATAAATTTATATTGTTCATTTGATGTCTAGCTTGGAAACTCTGAAACTGCATGAAAATGATTCCTGTTAGAAACAAAATGCAAAAATTACTATTTCAAATATGTTCTCTGTTTTTACAGCATTTCTATAGGCAAACTGCTGAGGTTGAGGAAAGTCATGATTAAAGAATTAAGGTCCTTATATTGCAGCTCACACATATTCCTTTAATATTCAGAAAAGAGGAAAACTACTATTACCCCCATTTCACAGAAATTGGAATTCAGAGATAGGAGAGAATATCTTCAAGGCCATATGACTAGCTTATTACAGAGCACAGAGTCAAGCTTTTGTTCTCTAACTCCATCGCTAGTCCTGTTTCTACTTCACCTGGTAACTGACTTCTGAAGACTCGATGTCTTCACCAGCCCACTTGCCATATCCAAGCCATGTTTTATTAGGTACCATTATTTAAAAATTATTCATTCATCAAATAAATTTTTTTCCTCTCTTGTTAGGTACTATGCTAGGATTGAGATTGTGATGATAACCATGAACAGACATAATTTCAAAAAAATATAAAATTAGAACTGTAATTAATATTTTGATGAAGTATATGAACTATGAGAACATATAATAGGAGGATTTTACTTAATATGGGGGCAGGGGCAAGAAAGTCTTCCTGAAGGAGTAACAACTGAGCCGAAATCTGAAAGACAACTAGGAGCTAACCAGGCAAAAAGAGAATATTCTTGGCAGAGGAAATGACAAGTCAAAGGACTGTGGCAGGGGAATGGAGAAAGTATAGGCACAAAGTACTGAGAAAAGGTCAAGGAAGCCAGAGCAGAGACCGAGGGAATTGGGTATAGTGTGAGATTAGAGTGCCCACTTACGGATTTTCATCATTATCCTATGAAAAAATATCCACCTCTTTCTCTTAGCTAGAGAGCAAGTGATGACAGTCCCTGTCCTTAGAGAGTTAGCACCCTCATCAGGATACAATATAACAAATAGGTAATCAAGACTCCATGCTATCTAAGCCAACTCGCAGGTGAACTCACTGCCCTCCCCCCTACACGGGATCTGACTCCCAGGGGTGTAAATCTCCCTGGCAACACAGGATATGACTCCCGAGGATGAATCTGGACCTGACATAGTGGGATTAAGAACATCTTCTTGACCAAAAGAGGGATGCAAAATGAAACGAAATAAAGTTTCAGTGGCTGAGAGATTCCAAATGGAGTCGAGAGTCACTCTGATGGGCATTCTTATGCACTATATAGATAACCCTTTTTAGGTTTTAATACATTGGAATAACTAGAAGTAAATACCTGAAACTATCAAATTGCAACCGAGTAGGCTGGACTCTTGAAGACGATTGTATAACAATGTAGCTTACAAGAGGTGACAGTGTGATTGTGAAAGCCTTGTGGATCATACTCCCTTTATGCAGTGTATGGATGGATGAGCAGAAAAATGGGGACAAAAAACTAAATGAAAAATAGGGTGGGGGGGTGTTTTGGGTCTCCTTCTTTACTTTTATTTTTTATTCTTATTTTCACTTTCTCTGGTACAAGAAAAATGTTCAAAAAATAGATTGGGGTGATAAACGCACAACTATATGATGGTACTGTGAACAATTGATTGTACACTTGGGATGACTGTATGGTATGTGAATATATCTCAATAATAAAATTGAATAAAAAAAAGATAAAATAAAAGACTCCATGCTATCACAGGGGAAGTGGAGATGCTAGGGGTACCCTAGGAGGGGTGCCTCACCCATACTGGGAGGTCAAGAAAGCATCATCTGGGACCTAAAGATGAATGAATGTTACCCAGGTGAAGAGTTGGGAAAGCATATTAAAAGCTAAAGAAATTGATTAGGAGAAGGCCCACTGGTAAAATTGAGGATGGCTATATAGAATAAAAGAAAAAGAAGAGTCTAGAGAAGAGGTTAGAGGATTACATGAGGGACCAGAATCTGTGATTTATCCTAAGTCACTGTAAATTTGTAGCAGGGGACGGAGCAGATTAATGCACGTGTTGGGAAGTTCTCTGGCTGCACAAATGAAAATGGGTTGAGTGGTACACCACAGAAAGCAGACACACACATAAGAAAGCTATTGTTGTAATAAAGACAAGAGTTGATGGTGACCTGAACTAGAATAGCAAAAGTAGGGACAGAGAGAAACAGATGGATTCATGACACATTTGGAAGGTAGAATCAATAGGACATGCCCTTTTTATGTAAAATCCCTTTAACTTAGCACATTGTTTCCCACACCCACAGATCCTTCTAATGGAAACAACTTTGCTCATGGCCTCTGTTAAAGAAACAGCCACATTTTGCACCCTGTGATGCCACCACCTAGCAGTTCCCAAGTGACTGGGGAAGCGGCATCTTACTGGATGAGGGCTATCTAACACAAAGCTGGGATATAGTCTGTCTTGAGTAAACAGTGTAGGCCATTCAGATTGTTTACCATGGGCATTAAAGTGAAGACATACAAAGAGAATAAGTAAATGGCAAAGTGAAATCTAAAATTATGAGGAAGCAGAAAATATGTGTAAGTGGAAGTTTAATGGAGTAGATATTGTGAAAGTCAGGCATTGGAGGAAAGAGACAAGACCCCTGGAGAGTAACACCAAGCTGGAGCCCTAAAGTGAGAAGTCACATATTCCGTGTTGCCAGGTCTCTTGAGCCACCTTGGACTCAGAACGATCTTTTAGCCCCTGCTCTTGCCATACCGTATATTCCTGTAACAAATCCCTCACTGTTTGAGGAAATGTTAAGTCTCAATTCCTTGAAACCAAATTAGTCTAACTAGAACAGTCTATCTTACGTCTCAAGAAAGGTCAGATATCAGAATCCTCAGAAGTATCAAGACGACAGAATTTTTATTTCAAAAACCATCCCCAGAGAAAGCCCCATTTAACTGGCAGTTGTATTCAAGAGCATACACGAAGATCGGATTTAACGGCAGTAACTGGTTGTTCTGAATTTTCAATGAGAAATGAGCAATAAAAAAAAAGTGTGGGCTTCAATTTTGGCAGGAAGAATTTAGATCAGATTTTCTTTCAAAGTAATAGCTCTTCTACACTAGAAAGACTACCGACCAAGTCTCTCTGGATGAAATACATACCAAGTCATTTTAGAGAAGCATTACATTTTTTAAAACTGTAGTTCAATGTCTCGATCCCTCTCCAAGGCTCTATGGACTATGATGGCTGCACTTAGGATGACCAAGAATCAGCTCTGGTGAATACAGGGTCCCAGAGAGCCATTTGGAAAAAGTTAGAGCCTATAGGTCTTTATTTCATCTTGTGGGAGGGAAATTCAGCATTTAGAGTCAGCATACCTCCAGTGAAGGCTTTGGTCTATCCATCCTAAGCTCCTGTTTTAGAATGTATGAAGTGGGAGTAGCAATGCCTTTTATGTTTATTGTAAGGTTTAAAAGAGCTACCAAGTAGGAAAGCATCATATGAACTGGCAATTACTTTACAATGTTAATATTTGCAATGAGAAGAATTTTCTGATGGAATATGAAAACTACTGGAAAACTCACCTTGAATAGCAGCCAAGAACATTGAATTTGGGATTAGATAGACCTAGCCTTGGGAGCCCATTTAATAGATCATTTCTATTGGGCAAGGAGGTATTTAAGCTCTCTAAGTCTCACTTTTATCAGTATAAAATGAGGTAAAATAGTACCCACCTCATAAGCTGATGTGATTTTAAATAAAATTAAATGAAATCATGAATATAAAGCACTAAGCCCTATGATCACATACAGAATATGTTCTAAATGATAATTAACAGCATTAATAGTAGTAGTAGCAGCAGCAGCAGGAAACAGCAAGTGGTATTTCAAATATTTATAAACATGGAGTATCATTCCAGATCCAGGAACATCTTAGATTGTTTATCTCAAAAAGTATCTCATAATGGGAAGCATTGACTATGAATCTAAATTTTATGCAACCACTAGATGCTTTATGCTTGTCACACAGCAGTTTTTTCTTTGCTAACATCTCACACAATTAGCAAAGGGAAATTGAATGTAGTCAGTTTTCCAAACACAAATATGCTGTTGTCATACAGAGAGAGTTTAGGACTGGCAGGCAGTAATGTGAAATATATTCCCTTAACATTGGTCTTCAATTCATTGTTAGAGTCTTCTAACTTAGCCTAGAGACAAGACTGAGTTCTGATGGGAAGAAAATATTCTATGCTACAATAAACGAACATCTATATCCTTAGAGTTTGTAATTTTAACTCCTACTCTGAATGTATTTTTTCATTTATCCATTCCTTGAATACATATTTTTTGGCAATGGATTAAACAGCAAACAAAAAATTGCATATGAAACCTGCCTCCACATAGCTGAGAGCCCACTGAGTACACAGGTGGGGCAACCAGCAATGGCAATGCAATGTGCTAAAAGCTGTGACAGGAAAAACATGCTTTATGAGCACCTAAGAAGGAAACGTACCCCCAACTCATGAGGAAGCAATCCTATAATATGAAAACACGGAATTTGTGTCTTCTCCCCCATTACATCATAACTTTCTTGGTGATAGGATGTGATTTATTCATTTTGTATTCTCTGCAAATGCTACTTTGCACAGAAACTTGCCTAGGGTCTATAAAGCTGACTGGCTCACTCGACATTTATCCCAACCTCCTTGTAGTGTCTTGCAAGTCTGGAAAACTAAAATCATTTCTCAGTCTCCTTTGCAGAACTGGTTATGGATAAGACTTAGCTTATGCCAATCAGCCACACAAGATTTGTTCTGGAAATGAGTTAAATGGAGAGAGTATCCATTACTGGTGTGGACTGTACCAGGCACAGTGTGGCTGGAGCCAGTAACTCTAACAAGACTTCGGAGCGTATAGTTAAGTTGCTGTGGACCTGGAGCCAGCAGTTTGGAGAGCAGTTTCCTGGTTCCTCAGCTTTCTAATTGTGACAGGGCCGACAGTTCTCTTGGTGGCCCATTTCTGCAGTGTTGCTCTTATTCTGCAGTTATTCCCAGAGACCCTGCCCAGGGGTTTCTCTACCATTCTGAACAATTTTGTAACCTAAATCCTGTACTAAGTCCTTTTCTGCTCACATTAGCTGTACTTATTTCTGTTGTCTAAAGCTGAATCCTATTGCGCAGCCTTCTGAGCCAAATTAAAGTTTATCAGAAATATGTACGATGCTATATAGTCAGTCAGGATATAAATCACTGCAACATGAGATAAGGCCACTCACTAAGTGTGAAATAATAAGAATGAGCACACAATGGCCACACTTAATTCATTTAAGATGGTCTGTGAATAGGTTGCTTGTCAGTAACCTGGAGCCAGCCAAAGCCAAACCATGCAGCTCTGTTGCATGTTGAGAATTAGCATGTAAGAAAATGGACAATCGAATCCACCACATTCTAGGAATGTTTTGTGGTCTCTACGGAGTCTGGAAAGAAGGAAGTAGATGAGTAGCAGCATGTGAGCTTGCCTTTGGCATCAGAGAGGAGATGGTGACCTGACCAGCAGACAAGACCATCAGCTTCACTTGGAAGGTATGACTTACTAGGTTATCACAGAGCCATGACACTCACCATCAAGATTCTCCACCTAATTCCTTTGGGCCTATTTGTATTCTTATCAAGCAACCTCTTTACAACATCTGTTCAGCTTCCAGGCATACAGCAAGTACTTTACAAACATAAATTCATCATCTTCTCTTATCCTACTCTTTCTAAATCCATTTTATAGATGAAGAAACAGAGGCTCATATAGTGTAAGTATGTATCTCCAGTCCCATAGCCAGTAGTTTGTAAAGGTATGATTCTCTGGTTTTTTAATGCTATGCTGCAAAATCTTGAATGGCACTTTCAAAATTCCTCCCACAAAGAATTTTCTTCCAGGGAGAGAATGACCAACTGACATTAATGTTTAGGCCTCTTGCCAACCTTAGTTATCTTTTCTAAAAAAAAATTGTGCCTGATTTTAAAAGTCCCTTGTGAGTTGGAATAACATGAGTTCCCAGAACTCACCCACCCCCTTAAACCTGATACATCTCAGTTAGGTAAATTTTAGGGACCAACAAAGTTGAGAGCAGGCTCAGGAACATGCTGATCCCACCAAAATGCTTCCCCGGAGGAACAGCCTAGACAACCAGCAGGGTTTTCTCTCCAACATCACTGTTCTTCTCAGGCCACAGCCCCATCCCTCTTTCTCCACCTCCTGTCCCTGAGAGTCTGTTGTGGTTTATGCAAGAAGCTCTCAGATGTTCACTGTTACTGCATAACACAGATTTCTGAGCTATTTTGATGAGAGGCTTACCCCAATTGCTTCTCAAATGAAAGGGTTTCCAAAGGTTTTATAATTCCATAGCTCAATCTTATCTTGACTCGTCTCTCTTAAGTAAAGGCTCTGTCAACACTATGGAGTCTTAGCAGCTGCTTTTGTGATGTAATTTCAAGGCCAACAAGAAAGCATCTCTGACCCTCATAAAATTAGGTCTCTATCTTCTCAGTGGTATCTAAAAATTCCCAGAGATTTATCAGTTTAAGCTGTGGCTTTCTTCATCTCCCACCATTAAAATACCCCTAGGAAACTAACATGTTCAATGCCATCAGTCATTAGAATCCTATTCAGCCTGAGTTTATCACATCCTCCACCAACAGAAAGATTTTTAAAGATAGGGCCAGAGAGGAAAACCTCAGAACATAAGGCTGTACTGAAGACGTAAAAGAAAAAGGGGGTATTGTCTCTGCCTTACCAGAGCTGACCTCTAGGAGGGGTGGGCAGGGGAAAGGTCAAATGCATACTCACAGTCACTCTCCCCACTGCCTCACTTCTCTTTCACACCATCCACTGCAGTCTGGCTCCTGCTGCCACCCTCTTCATGTGGTCACCAGACTGTAAACTCCCTAAGGGCAGGAATCTTGCTCGCCACTGTGTCCCTAGCACCAAGCACAGGAACTGCCCCAGAGTCAGTGCTCAATGAACATTTGTTCATACATGTTTTGGGAAAACAATGACATCCAAATGGACATTTTCCAGTTCTTATTTACTTAACCTTCTCTGGAGCATTTGTTCACTATTCCCTTTTTCTTGGTGTCTGTGTTCCCATGCATTCCTAGGGCAGCGGGTAAGGAGATAGTGATAGTATATTGATTAAGTGATTAGATTTTGGAGTCAGATGGACAAGGTTAAAACCAAGATCTTCTACTTACTAGTTATGTGACCCAGGTAGGTGCTTCCAATCTTGCATCTTCGTAAAAAATATGGGGATCTTAACTGTTTTTCCTCAGTAGATTGCTATGAAGGTTATGTAAAATAATCCCTGTTAAGCATTTATCAAGTGCCACAAACATTGTAAGCTATCAATAAATAATGGTCATTATTTTTATCCTTTAAAATCTTCTGGTTGCTATTATTTCTGTTGATCTTCATCTACCTGTCTCTTAAATATTTACTGCTGATAAAAGTGAATATTCCACAGGATCCCATCTTGTTTTTAACTCCATCTGTTTTTTATGAATTCTCATCCACTCCATACTTCAATTATGTATTATATAATGACTCTTGATTCCACATCTCCAGTCCAGACTTCATTTCTGAACCATAATCCCTATGTGGCAGATATTACAATGTGTTCACTGAAACTCATTTCGTCTACCCCTTGGGTACAATGTTAGACCTCATTTTCTCATTTCCCAGCTCCCTTGGAGTTAGGTTTGACCATGTGAAGTCAATGGAATACAACATAAATAAAATGAGCGACTTCTAGGCTTGACCGTTAAACATCTTTCATGTGATTCTTCAGACTTTCTTTTGCCCCATCTGAAATGATCAGGAGAGGGCTTAGAAGCTCTAGGGAATAGTGAGGTCACAAGATTGAAGAAGCCAGTGTCCCTACATGACCAAGGGGAAGTCTGCCTGCCAATCAGAAAAATGTGCACTGGTCTCTGCACTAGCAAGAAACTTTCACTGGGTGAAAATGTTGAGATTTGGGAGGCTCATTTGTTACGACAGCTAGTATTACTTACTCTAATTAACATACCCTTTATCTAGCTACCTAGTAGACCTTTTACTAAGCTGTTCCCCCAGCAACTCAAACTCAGCATGTCCAATATCGAATGCATAATGGTTGAAATTTTTAAGAAACCTTACTTGTTAAGTAATGATGGTGATATTATCTTCCAGAGCCTACCAAAGTTCATCTCACAGAATGTCATGACTTTGGTGAATTCATCTCAGTTCTGGATTAATCTGAGTGGCTCAAAATCTGATACTCTCAGCATACCAAGAATGACTAAGTTTCTCTAAGACATGGTTACATTAGACCAGGTTATAAGGGTGACTTATTAAGCCAGAATAATGGCTACTTGAATCAGCCTGACCAGCACATTTTCTCCTAGTAGGGATATTACAATTAAATTGGAATTAAATCAGAAAATATATCTGGAATCAAAATATGAAGCATTTATTATAGGATTTGAGTGTTTAGTGAAACTGGTCCCTGGTATCCTGATTTACATCATCTAACACCATTAATATGAGAATTATCCTTCATGCATTCTTCCCCCTTTCGTTCCACCAATACTTTACTCTTTCTTGAATCTCCCTTCTTATGTTCATCACCCACGTTAGTATCTTAGCTGAGGCACTCATCAGTGCAGAATTAGACTATAGCAATCGCTTTTTACGAATCTCCTTACCTTCACTCCTACTGCATTTTAATAAATTCTCCAAACACTTGACAGGCATCTTTCTAAAAATCCATGTTAAATCACATGATTTTCTGAGTTTAGAATTCATCAATGTTTTTCCTTGGGATAAAATTCAAAGTCCACAATTGGGCTTTCAAGCTCCTTCATAATCGGTACCCTGCCTACCTCTCCAATCTCATTTCTTGCCTAAGCTCCCCAATCTCTCAACGTGCTTAAATTTGTGCAGCGTTGTTTCTATATAGGTCAGGCTCTATCACCTTCTTGCCTTTATACAAACTGCTTCCTCTACATATGATGACCTTCTCCTCCCTTCTTCAAAACTTAACTTGGATACCATCTCTCTCAGGAAGCCTTCCCGGATTCCTTCCTATATCAGCTTAGGTGTTCCTCCAAAGTGCCTCTATAGTACCCTACATACCCTCTATCATAAAACTTATCCTACCATACTATAATTTTCTTCTTTAATAATTTCATTTCTACTAGTTGCTGAGTTTTTTGAAGAAAACAATTTATTTTAAGTTTATATTATTGCTCCTAGCACAGTACCTAGCTCATAGTAGTTGCTTAATAGATATTTATAGAATGAATAAATGAATGAAAGACTGGAAAGGATCATCATTTTTGATCAGTAGCTCTTTGGATACTTCAAATTATTATCTCATTTAATTTAACCCCTACAGCAAAGTAATTATTATTATGACTATTTTATACATAAGGAACTGATCTCAGAAGAGTTAGATAACTTGTCCGAAGATCTACAGCTAGTAAATTTAAAAGCCAAGATTTAAATGCCAATCTGACTCAAGTTTATTTGCTGTCTGCTGCACCATTCTTTGTGCAACTGGCTATAGATGTAAAAGGAGTTAAGAGATGGAAGTAATCAGTTGGCCTGGAATCACCAGAGAAAGTTCCATGTTAGAAGTGAGAACTTAGTCAGGATTGGAAAACTGGGCAAGTTGTGCATACACTGAGTTAAGACAGGACCTTTCAGAGAAGGAAGACCCACCCCAAGAAAACCATCCCAGATAAATTCATGGATTGTGACAGCACACAACCATGGTTTCTTACTCATTTATTAAAAATCAAAACTAAATCCCACCACCTTCCATGAAAATAATCTCCAGTTTTATAAATTTTCAATACTGAAGTTAGAAAATTGTGTAATTGTGTTATGAAGGGAATGATAATATTTCTATTGCAGAGAAATAACTTTTGAATGATTCGTTTCTAGATAAAGAGCAAAAAGATTCAATGCTTACCACAAATCGGTTATATCAGTTTTTAATGACTTCTTAATTTCTGCTAAGGAAAGATTTTACCAACATGTAATTTAATCTGTTGTGCAAATTTAAGCTCTGAATTACTCTTGGAAGCTTGTAGAAGAAAATAGTGAGATGTTTTAAGATATCAAAAACTTGGAATTGAGTTCAATTTAATTTTAGGACAGATCTTGAGTCTGCTACCAGTTGCCTGCATTATTTTCTCTCTACACATACACAGCATTGCAGTCAAGCTTGAGAGAGTTCACTTTTTCTGGTCGTTCATTCCTAGATGCAATGAGAAGTCTGAAAGAACAAAGGCAAGATGAGAAAAACACTAAAAAAACAGTAAAAAGGACTGACAGTGAGAGGGAGGCCAACATTTATGAACATTTACTAAGAGCTCTTAATTGGGATGGGCATTTTCACCTGCATTATGCCCTTCTTTTTTTTTAGAAAGAAAACATGGCTTAAAGAGGTCAAGTAACTTGTCCAAAACCTCAGATAGAGGACATGCAAAATCAAGCAGAACCGTTTTGTATTTTTTGTTGGAAGTTTGTAGGGTGCTTCTTAATCCATCACTTCCTTCTTTCATTGAGATGCTAACCAAGAGGATAAGCCCAAGGAACCAAATGAGGGTTGAAATACATGTATGGATATTTGTTACTGATAAGCTAAACTGGAATGTACAATGGGACATCCCACCACCCTCCAAAAACATAGACCTTGAAATGCACGTGACCCGGAAGTCTCCACCCAATGGCAAGTGGGAAAATTTAAAGAGAGCAGAGACTTGGCTGACTTACCAGCAATGGGCCTATTTCATCTTCCAATTCAAGGAGGAGAAAGCAAGAACACACAGTCTCTAAGCAAAAGTAGGGGAGACATGGAGCAAGAGCAATGGACCACATCAGCTCACAATCCAATCGAATGGCCCTGCCTGCTGATTCGCATGATCCATTGGATGCTATCCCCTCAGGAGGCCCACGTGGGGGCCAAATGTCACTGCTCATATCTGGGAAAGAGATGAAGATGACGACAGGGAAGGAGAGATCTCCTGTAACCCTTTTCACTGTAATAATAGCCTCATATTCTGTTTCTGTAGACTACTATAAGCCTATATAATAGAACCATAAATTAAGATCATGCTTCAAAGATGGTAGAAGGAGCACAGAATTGTCATAGCATGGGGGAAGACATCTTAGAGAACTGTCTTCATTATAACATTTGCACTCAATATATAATACAGTGATTATTATTTTTTATTTTCTTCCTCACTTGAATATTTCAAAAACAATGCAATTCTACCATTGATATGACAAACCAACGGACTGCTTGAATCATATATACTTTTTCTAGCTGTTTTTCTCCCCAAGGAGATTGGGAGATTTTCAGATTTGCATTCCCCATAATACAAACTTCACTGTAGTGACTTGCATGAAATTTAGAATTGAAATAATAGTGTCTCCATAACGTAGTCTAGAAACTATTTGAAGGTTAATATTACACGTATTCAGTTCTGCCAATATCTCTCACAGCATCTAGCACTACTGAACATGTACTGTTAGATGAATGAATTATTTATTTAATAAAAAGGGGGCACAGACCTAAAATGATGCTATCTTACTCTTGAGAAAGCCTATGTTGTTTCTTCAAGGATCTGCTGCCATTTGGGCAAACATGCTAGGTTCTGTATAAAGGAAACATTCTTCCTCAAGCCTAATGTTTACAATTTGTTCCCAAATAGACTAAACCCATCTGATCCACATCTTGTTCTATTTTCTCAAATCTTCTAGCCACCTATTTATTGCCCTTTTACTGTTTATAATCTCCTCTTCCAACATGACACATGATGTGGTCTCTCTTGACATACAACCATGTTTTTTCTAGGAGATTTGCCTTTAATTCACCTCCTTAGCTGGAATAATCAAAAGTATTCTACTAAATAACACATTTCCCAGTTCAATCACTGGATCATCCTAATCTCCCATAGCTTCTCACCAAAAAAGCCTGATTAAGCTTTGTGTACAGAATGCATAGCATGTCTCCTGTGCCAAAGAAACTATATGTTATCTTTAGGAAAACATGCGTTCTTTCTTACTTTGGTGACAACTACATAACCCAATGTTGACGAGTTTGCCATAGTTTTCAGGAAGCTCATAGCAGCACTCAGGACTCATCTAAAGCAACCAACATCCAATGTCCAGTGACACTAATTTCTCTACTTCTTTACTTCTCATCCAATTTAGATATTAATTATGGCCTTCCTTGCTTCCAAAATAATAATAACAATAATAATAGATGACCAATAACAATTATGGAGCTTTTTGTTTTTTCACTCTCCTAGCAGTGATATAATTCAGAGATAGAGATAGAAATAGAGATAGAGATGATAGAGATACATAGATATATATATGCTTTAACAATAACCTTTGAAGTTGATGCTGTTATTTCTCATTTATAGATAAGTAAATTGAAGTGCCAAAAGATTAAACAACTTGGCCCTTGGCCAAGGACAGCCTGATAAAATTTGCCTCAAATCCCTACTTCTATAGCTTTGGAAGTCCAAAATCCTCTCCCCACAATTTCTGGGAATTCCTGGTGGCTTACAACCTCAGAGCTATCTCAATCCCTGGGCTCTTACTTCTTTATTTGCTGCATCTGTTACCTACTGTTTGGATCTTACAAAGATAATAAACAGATTTTATCTTTGTGAGTTAGAAAAGTTAAGAAATGAGACTTGGTAGCAGGACTGATGGACTTCAAAATGTCAATCACATTACTGATAAAGCTGATTGGAGAAGGTATTTTTAGATCTTCTGGCAAATGTACTCATTATTGCTTCACTCTTGAATTACAGGGGTCTCCCCATCCAATCACTTTCACAGATGGAAAACCACAGCCCTTCCTACACTGTTCCTCTGAGTTTACCACACGGAGAAACAGTGAGATTGGCTCTGAAAAAAGCAAGCACCCAGAAGGCTCTGAATTCATTTCTCTTCTCAATCTCACCATTCGGATAAGTCACTCTCCCTCCCCTGAGTAGAGGCAGAACATTATTCTAGCTGAAATCCTTCTGCCTGGACACATGAGGCAAGAGAGGAACAGCTTCCTCCTAACAGACAGATGAAACTCAACCCATTTCTCAATTTCCACGAATTTAGTAAATTTTATTAAAACTTTGCAAGGGGATAAAAATGGGTTTAAATCACAGCAATGTTCCAGCTCCTAATTTTAAATCTATTTATTCAAAGCTATCAAGCAGATAAAAGAGCATTAGATGGAAAATGTGGTTTTAACAATGCAACAATTCCTGTAATATTTTTATCAAATTTTTATTTTTCAGTGTTCAGTATTTTAAAGTGTTTAATTATACAAACTTGCTTTAAAAAAGTTTTGGAAGTAGACATAATACAATCAAAAATTAAATAAGACTTGAAATAACAAACAAGTATGTCTGTACATCTCTCTAACTGCAGGTAAACCAGGTCAAATTTGAAGATCCTGTTTAGTAATGGTAACCACGGAACTAAGAGAAAGCCTTTGAAAATGTGCAAAGAAAGCACAAACCTATTTTGTGCCTGTTTTAACTTCTTCGATAGTGTATCTTAAGACAAAGTGAAAGTGATTCTTTTAATAATTCAAAATAATATTTATTTTTGTTCAAATTTCTTAATGCACAGAAAAAAATGACTGCATCAAATTTTCATACTGTGGGATTTTTCTCAGGAAAAAAAAGACTGATCCTCTAGCTTCAAAAAAAATATCTACTGAATTTGCTAAATTGGGAATCTGATCCCAGATCTCATTAATTCACATATGGACTTTAATTAAAAATTTCATTTAGAGTTTCTGGAACATTACTCTTCAAAGCAGCCCCAAGAGGTGAGTGAAGGTTACCAATATTCTAATTTAGGCTCTCAGTCACAAATATTCAATAAGAGTGTACTGGTACAAAGGGATGAAAAAATATAATAAAATGGAATGCAAAAATATTATCAATGTCCTTAAAATGCTTTTAGTCTAAGGAGACCAGGCCTGTCTATGGACAAAAATCTTGTCACATATATAGAGCTTAGAAATATGTATAGTTAAGGTTAGTGGCAAAAAGACAAAATATTTTAATTAAATGTGGCAGACCAAATAATGCCCCCATCCCCTCCACCACAGATGTCCAAGTCCTAATCCCTGGAACTGGTGACTAGGTTATATTACATGACAAAAGGGATTTTGCAAATATAATCAAGGTTAGGGACCTTAAAATAAGAAGATTCTCCTAGATCATCCAAACAGGCCCAATTACATTAGCCCTTAAAAGCAAACAACAGTCTCTGGCTGGGGTCAGAGAGATAGGGTGAAAGAGAAAGTTGGATAGATGAGGGGAAATGAGAATAGAGATTCAAAGGAGAAGGACTCAAGTACGCATTGCTGGCTTTGAAGACAGCAGGAGGAGATCACGAGTAGCAGATAACCCCTAGAAACTGAGAACTGCCCCTGGTCAACAACCCACAAGGAAACAGGACCTCAGTCCTACAGCCACATGTAACTAAATTCTGGCAACAACCTGAATGAGCTTGGAAGCTGATTCTCTCCCAGAGCCTCAGATAAGGGCTCAGGCTGACCAATAACCTTTATTTCTGCCTTGTGAGACCCAGAGCAGAGAAACCAGCCAAACTTTGAAACAATCCAATTTAAATAATAGATCTTATAATTTATAATTTAAAGATTATTTTAAACATATTCTATTAGCATTCCCATTTTTAAAAAGTGAGTATTCCTACAAGTATCCTTCCCACATCCTCCGACGCCCTGCTCAGTTTACTTTGGCCCCACTCTTAGCTTCCACGATGCTTGAATGTTAAGTGCTGATTGTATTGTTGTTCTACATTTCTATTTATAAGAAGGGAAGAAAGAGAGAAATGAAGTACTTGCACCACTGCAGTTGATAATTGTTTTTTCCTTTGCTTTTCTAGGTAAATTGCTGACAGGCCTTAACTGGAGTAACTCTGACCTAAATGTATGTGGTCCTATATGGGATCATCTTCAGTTTCTCGATGGTTCTTTAGTCCCAGGATAATCCCACCAATTTGGCAGGCCAAGCTTTTGTCATCCTTGAAAACATATTTAGGCAATATGGTCATATGGAGGGTGCTGAGTAAGGGGAGGTTATTTCTTAGTGGTCCTTTGGCTTTCTCAGCAGCTCTATCTGCTCTTGAAGAATATTAGCATCAAATGAAATATCAAGAGATGTTTGTACCTCCACTTGCACCTCTAAAGGTTTTCTTTTCTTTGCTCCAAATTATGCCAAGCATTATACAATTCTTAGATCATTAAGTCTGAATCATTTTTTCCAGACATGCTTCTCTTTTCTTCTGCATCAGAGAAAAACACAAGGACTCTTTCAGGTTCTTCTGGCTTTCCCAAGTCATTATTTGTGGGAAATGAGTGGTCCTTAAAGTCAGGAAATTACCGTGTTGGGAGCTTCAGTGAGGCTTTCAGTTGGGGGTGACCAGTTCCAAACCACCACAGCTTCTTTTGAAGTGGAGGGCCTCTGACATGAAATATTGACCACTCCAAGCTTATAGGGCATTGTGTGAAGATAAAATAGGTCAAGATACGATAAGAAGTGAACAGAGACAAACTTAAAAATTCAAGCATAGATACTGACTTACAGAAACTCACTGCTTCAAAACCTAAATAAATTAATGAAAAGAAGAGAAAATAACAAACTCTCTATAAACATTCCTGAAACTGAGGTAGGAGTTCAACCTTATAGCCTGTATATTCAAAAGGTATAATTTAAATGCAAAACAATTAGGATCAACCTTAAACAGTTTCCAGTCATCAACTCATGACTGTCCAACCTGCTTAGGCAGAAGAAAGAATCAGCAAACTAGAAGACAGGACAATCAGAATCACACACTTAGAAGACAGCATAGAAAAATCCAGCAGGGTCTTGGGGATTTGAATGACAGCACACACACATATGCATCATGGGGTTCAGAAGGAGAAGAAAAAGGAACAGGGCAGAAAGTATATTTGAGGAAAGAGTGACCAAACATTTCCCAACTCTTCTGAAAGACTTAGATATATGTGTCCAAGAAGCACAAAATACTCCAAACAGAATAAATCCTAATAGACCTATTCTGAGACACATACTAATCAGAATGTCAAATGCCAAAAATAGAGAATTCTGAAAGTAATGAGAGAAAAGTGATTAGTCACTACAAGGATCCTAAATAAGAATTAGTCCTGATTTCTCATTAGAAACCATGGAGGCAAGAAGGTAGTGGTACGATATATTTAAGGTACTGAAAGAGAAAAACTGCCAGTCAAAAATCCCTTATCCAGCAAAACTGTCCTTCAAAAATGAGGGAGAGTTTACAATATTCACAGATAAACAGAAACTGAGAGAGCTCATCAATAAGTGGTCTGCCCTACAGGGATGATTAAAGCGAATCAGCAGGTTGAAAGAAAAAGGTAGATGAGAATGGCTTGGAGTAGTCATGAAGATTATCAATAAGCATAACTAAAAGGATAAATGCAAAACCTAGTAATACTGCATCCTCAATATAAAACTCTATAATTCTTGTAAGAATCAGAATACAATTGAACAAGGAAGAGGCATATTTCCTGATAATGGACATGCAAAACAAAGTGATAAGGTGAGACAAAAACAATATACAGAGGGAAAATAGAGGGATGTGGGAGCAGATAACATGTATGTTTTTGAAGCTAGGTTGGTACCTTTTCAATTAGTAGGGAATGATGTAGGATGTGTAATATAAATCACAGGTAACTATAAAGAAAGTATTTAAAATGTATACAAAAACAGAAATGAGGAAGATAACAGTCAGATACATCACAAAAGACAACTATACAGAAAAGGAGGAAAAGACAGACAAAAAAAAAAAAAAAGAAAAAAAAGAATGTGACATATAAAAACCAAAGGACAAAATTGCTGAAGTGCTGCCTTTACAGTAATAACACTCAATGTTAGTGGATTAAACACCCCAATCCAGACACAGAGAAGCAGAAAGGATAAAAAAGCATGACCCTACTATATGTTGTTTACAAGATACTTACCTTTGACCAAAAGACACAAATAAATTGAAAGTGTGGAAAAATATACTCCATGCAAATATTAACCAAAAAAGGGCTGGGGTAGCTATACTAATAACAGACAAAATATTTTTAAATGAGAAGTGTTATAAGAGACAAAGAAGGACACTATGCATTAATAAAAGGGGCAATTCACACAGAAGAAATACTATAAATATTTTATCATACTTTTTATTGTGGAATATAACATATATACATAGAAGTGATAACTTTCCAAGTGAAATAGCAAATTTCAAAGAATGTTATGGGCTACAGTTCCACAGTTTCAGTTATTTCCTTATTGTGAAATATAACATATGTGCAAAAAGGTAGTATCTTTCAAAGTATGATTTAACAAGTAGTTATATAAGAAATTTCCCAAAATATTTTGGGTTACAGTGCCATAGTTTCAGTTATTTCCTTATTGTGAAATATAACATATATACAAAAAGGTGATAACTTTCAAATTACAATTTAACAAGTAGCTATAGAACAAATTTCAAAGGATGCTATGTGCTACAGTTCCACCATTTCAATTCTTTCCTTCTAGCTATTCTAATGCCCTAGCAACTAGAAGAAAAAATTATATAGAGATTCAGTATTCACAATCCTTTTTTAAATTCCAACTTGTGTGTTGCTACCCCTTCCTCTAGTTTAATCATTTTCCTGATCTTCAGAGATGTCTAAGCAGTGACCACCCTAACTTGTTCATGTTGAAAAGAGGTATCGATATTATGGGAAAAGGGAGCACATGCGTTTGATGTTCTTGAAGAGGCTGTTGCCCCAAACATTGGTTTGGGGACTTAGCTGGCATAGAAGTTCTCTGGAGGATTTAAGTTTCTGAAGAATAAACTTAATGAGTGAAACTTTTATAGGGTCCAAGATAGGGATCTGGTTATTCTTTAGGGTTTGGGAGACTATATTTATACACATAACCACAGTGACCCAAAATATATTATACAAACACTGGCAAAATGAAGGGGAAAATAGATACTCTAAAATAACAGTTGGAGACTTCAATATATCACTGTCATCAATAGATAGAACATCTAGACAGAAGCTCAATAAGGAAACAGAGAATTTGAATACTATGATAAATGAACTAGACCTAACAGACATATATATAACATTGCACCCCAAAACAGCAGGATATACATTCTTCTCAAGTGCACATGGGTAGGCCACATGTTGAGTCACAAAACAAGTCTCAATAAATTTACAACAAATGAAATTATACAAAGCATCTACTCTCACCATAATGGAATAAAGCTGGAAATCAATAACAGGTGGAGAACTGGGAAATCCACAAATATATGGAAGTTATATAACACATTCTTAAACAATTGGTGAAAAAAAGTAGAAATTGTAAGGGAAATCAGTAAATATCTCAAGATGAATGAAAATGAGAATATGACATATCAAAACTTATGGGGTACAGCAAAAGCAGTGCTGAGAGGGAAATTTATAGCCCTAAATGTTTACATTAAAAAAAGAAGAAAGAGATAAACTCAAAGATCTACCCACACACCTGGAGGAACTAGAAAAAGAACAGTAACTAATCCCAAAGCAAGCTGAAAGACAGAAAAAACAAAGATTAGGGCTGCTATAAATGAAATTGAGAATAAAAAACAATAGAATTAACAAAACCAAAAGTTGGTTCTTTGAAAAGATCAATAAAATTGACAAAACCTTAACTAGACTGAAAAGGAAACAAAAAGGGAAGACACAAATAAGAAGAAGTAGACCTCAACAAACCAATCACAAGTAAAGAGGTTGAATGAGTCATCAAAAACTTTCCAACAAAGAAACTAAGGACCAGATGGCTTCATAGGTGAATTTTTACCAATCATTCCAAGAATTAATACTAATCTGCTCAAATTCTTCCAAAAAAATTGAAGAGGGGGGAACATTACCTAACAGTTTCTACGAGGGCAACATCATCCTAACACCAAAGCCAGGTAAAGAAACTACAAGTAAAGAAAATTACCAACCAATTTCTCTTATGAAAACAGACGCAAAACTCCTCAACAAAATACTTGTAAATTGAATCCAACAGCACATTGAAAGAATTACATATCATGATCAAGTGGGTTTTATCCCAGGTATAGAAGGATGGTTCAACACAAGAAAATCAGTAAATGTAATACACCACATGAACAAATCGAAGAGGAAAATCTACATGATCTTTTCCATTGATTTGAAGAAGGTATTTGACAAAATCCAGCATCCTTTTGATAAAAGCACTTAGAAATATAGGAATAGAAGGAAACTTCCTCAACATGAAAAACCCAAACCTAACATCCTACTCAAGGGTGAGAGACTGAAAGCTTTCCCTGTAATATATGGAACAAAACAAGGATACCCACTGTCATCACTGTTATTTAACATTGCGCTAGAAGATCTAGCCAGAGCAATTAGTCAAGAGAAAGAAATAAAAGTCATCCAAATTGGAAATGTAGAATTAAAGTTTTCACTATTTACAGATGACATGATCCTACGTATAGAAAGTCATAACAATTTACAACAAAACAACTAGAGCTAATAAATGAATTTAGCAAGTGGCGGGGTAAAAGATAAACACACAAAAAAAATCAGTAGTGTTTCTGTATACTAGTGATGAGCAATCTGACAAAGAAATCAAGAAAAATATTCCATTTTCAATAGCAACTAAAAGAATCAAATACTCTAGGAATAAATTTAACCAAGGATGGAAAGGACTTGTACACAGAAAACTATAAAACATTGTTAAAAGAAATCAAATAAATAAAAATAGCACATTCCATGTTCATGGATTGGAAAACTAAATATCATTGTGCTGGCTTGAAACTGTTATAGACCCCTGAAGAGCCATGATCTTTTAATCCGATCTTGTCGGGTTGAACCTTTTGATTGTTTCCATGGAGCTGTGACTCACCCAACTGTGGATGAGATCTTTGATTAAATTATTTCCATGGAGATGTGAACCTGCCCATTCTGGATGGGACTTAATTAGATCACTGAAGTCCTTTAAAGTGAGCTCACACAGAGAACAGAAAAGACAAAATGCCCCAGGATACGCTAAGCCAGGACCCACAGAATCTGAAGGAGCCAACACAGACCCAGACACTTGGAGATGCAGACAAGGATGTTTGGAGATGTTAAGCTAAGAGATGAAGCCCAGAATTTGCTCCAGAGAAGCTAAGAGAAGACCCTCAGATATTTAGAGAGAAATGCCCTGGGAGAACAAGCAAGGTTGCACGCAAGCTGAGAGAGAGAAGCTAAGAGAGACAGAAACCCAGAGACATTTTGGAGAAAGCAATTTTGAAATGCAATCCAGGAACAAAGGACCAACAGATGCCAGCCATGTGGAATCCCAGCTGACAGAGGTGATCCAAATGCCATAGATCTTTCTTCAGTGAAGGTATCCTCTTGTTAATGCCTTAATTTGGGCACTCTTATGGTCTTATAACTGTAAATTTGTAACCTAATAAATCCCCTTTAAAAAAGCCAATCCATATCTGGTATTTTGCATAATGGCAGCATTAGCAAGCCAGAACAATCATTAAGATGACAATGCTACCCAAATTGACTTACAGATTAAGACAATGTCATTCAATGTTCCAACAGTCTACTTGGAAGAACTGGAACAGCCAATCATCAAATTGATTTGGAAGGGTAAGGGGCTCTGAATAGTCAAAAACATCTTGAAGAAGAAGAACGAAGTTTGAGGACTCATACTTTCTGACTTTAATGCATATTATACAACTACAGTGGTCAAAAACAGCATGGTACTGGCCCAATGATAGATACATTAGCCAATGGAAATGAACTGTGAGTTCAGAAATACACCCTCATATCTATGGCCAATTGAAGTTTCATAGGCAGCAAAGTCTCTTCAACAAATGGTTCTGGGAGAACTGGATGTCGATATGCAAAAGAATTAAAGAGGACCCCTATATCATACCATATACAAAAATTAACGTAAAATGGATCAAAGGCCTAAATATAAGAACCAGGACTTTAAAATTCCGAGAAGAAAATACATGGTAGCATTGTTAAGATCTTGAGGTAGGTCATGGCTTCTTAGTTGTTACACTCAAAGCACAAGCAACCAAAAAAAAAAAAAAAAAGATAAATTGGCTCCTCAAAATTAAAAACTTGCATGCATCTAAGGACTTTATCAAGAAAGTGAAAGGACAATCTACTCAATGAGAGAAAATATTTGTCAAACACATATCCAGGATATATGAAGAAGTCCTACAACTCAACTACAAAAAAGACAAACAATCCAATTAAAAATGGGTAAAGACTGGAATAGATATTTCTCCAAAGAGGAGATGCAAACGGCCAGGAAGCACATGAACAGATGCTCAACATCACTAGCTATTTTGGTAAATGCAAACCAAAACCACAATGAGATATCACTTTACACCTACTTGAATGGCCACTACTTAAAAAAAAAAAAATGGGAAACTACTACTGTTGGAGAGGATGTGGAGAAATATGTACACTCATTCATTGCCTATGGGAATGTAAAATAGTACAGCCACCGTGGAAGACAGTTTGGAAGTTCCTGAAAGCTAAGTATAGAATTATCAAATGATCCATCAATCCTGCTACTAAATAGATGACCAGAAGAACTAAAAGCAGGGACTTGAACATATATTTGCTTACCAATGTTCACAGCAACAAATTGTGAAAAGATGGAAGCAATCCAAGTGTCCATCAACCAATGAATGGATAAAGAAAATGTGTCTATACATATGATGGAATATTATTCAGCTGTAAGTAGGAATGAAGTCCTGAAGCTTGCAACAACATGGATGAACCTTTCGGACATTATGTTGAGTGACATAAGCCAGACACAAAAGGACAAATAATGCATGATCCCATTGTTATGAACTAATATAATAATCAAACTCATAAAGTTAGGATCTAGAATATAGGTTACCAGGAGATAGACTGGGGTTAGAGAATGAGGAGTTGATGCTTAACTTGTACAGAGTTTCTCTTTAGACTGAAGATAAAGTTTAGAAATGGATGGTGGTGATGGTAGCACATTCTTGTGAGTGTAATCAACAGCACCAAAATGTATAGGTGAATGTGGTTAAAAGGGGAAACTTTAGGTCGCATATATTACTACAATAAAAATTAAAAGATATAGCATAGGATAGTACAACACAGTGAACCCTTTGGTAGACGATGGACTATACTTAATAGTACAAGTATAAGAAGGTTCTTTCATGGATTATAACAAATATATGATACTAATACAAGGTGGTAATAATAGGATGGTATATGGGAAAAATACACCTAATGTAAATAATGGATTATAGAACTATTTTAATAGCCTTTCATCAATTGTAACAAAGGTAATTACTGTTTCTTTTTAAAAAGTAAAATTGTAAAAAAAAAAAAAAGTGCTATCATTGATTTTCACAAATGTCCCATATCAATACAAGGTGTTGGGGTGAGGTGCTATATGGGAATCCTGTATCTTATGTATAATTGTTGTGTAAACTTACAACTTCTTTAATAATAAAAAGAGATAGAGAGAGAGAGAGGGAAAGAGAATCTTAGCAACAACTGGAGGGTAAAAATAGATTACTTACAAAAAAAGATGATTCATATTAATATTAGATTTTTCATCAGCAACATTAGATGTTAGAAGACAATGGACATATCTTCAAAATGGAGAGAAAAAATAACTCGGAATCTGGAATTCTATATCCATTGAAACAGTCATGACACTAAGTGAGGAATAAATAAAGATCTCTGAAAACTGAAAAATTCAGAAAGCTTCCCCTCCACAAAAGGATATACTTGATAAGAAAAATAAACTTTAAAGGAAGTAGTGGAATGCAAGATGAAAATATGCCAATAAAATCTGTATAATTGATAACAAGTAAGTTAATTAAAAAACAACAATAACAATTTTCACATGTATAATACCAAGTTGGTATATAACTTTCAGAATATAGTAACATATGAACTTTGGAGAAGTAGGCCAAAGGTAAGTAAAGGCAAACTAAGACTTTTATCATATTCAGGAGAGAGACATGATGATAAACTCTGAACTTTGCTAGGAAACATTTTTAGAACAGCACCTAATAAAAAGCAAAATAAAATATATAATTTCTAGACCATTATAAAGGGGGAAATAATGAAATAAATTAATAAAATTTAATAACTCAATCAGTCTACCAAAATTCAGCAAAGAAGTAAAAGGGAAAGAAATGCCATTGTAGAACACAAATAAGATGGAAGAGGACCAAGCATATCATTAGACAGAATATACTTTAAAGTATTAAATGCATCTTTTAAAAGAAACATATTCTCAGTATCAATTTAAGAAATAAGAGAGATGTCCTAAACAAAATGACACTAAAAAATCTGAAATTAAGTGATGGAAAATGTAAAACTAGTCAAATACCAACTAAAAGAACAGTCTCAGAAATTAAGCTACCTCTTTGAAACCAAAAAACAACAAGCAAATAAAATATGTGTGGATATATTTATATTTAATAATTATGGTCTAATAGAATACATAAAACTCTGCATTCAACAGTGAACACACATTCTTTTTAAGAAAGAAACATTGATAAAAATTGATCATATACTAAATTCCATAGGAAATTGCAACAAATCACCAAGAATTGATATCACACAGTGTTCCCAATAAAATGAGAATACGACTTCAAAAACATGACCCATTTCCAAATCCTATACATTTACAAACTAGAATAGTTATATATAAATCACAGATTATAAAGGACATAAAAATGGAAAATCACAAAAGACTTAAAACTGAATGGCAACAAAATTACATATCAAATACTGTGGGATGCAACTAAAGTGATACTTATTGCCTTAAAGTTATTTATTAGAAAAAAAGAAAGATTGAAAATAAATGAGCTGGTTTTCCATTTGGGGGGGGGGAAGCAATTATATGAATATAGCAAGGAAAGCCAAAAAAAGAAAAAGAATTAAAAACAAAAATAATAGAGATGTTCAATTAAACCAAAAATTGCTTCTTTAAAAAGCCTAATAAAATAGACAAACCTCTGATAAGATAGATCAAGGGCAAAAAAATAGAAGGCACAAGTAAACAATTACCTATTACAAACTATATACTACAGTTAGTAGTATTTTAACATTCTTTCATCAACAGTAACAAATGTACTATACCAATACTATGAGTCAATAATAGAGGGGGGGTGGTTAGGGGTATGGGAGGATTGGAGTTTCCTTTTTTTGTCTTTATTTCTTTTCTAGAGTAATGAAAGTGTTCTAAAAATTGAAAAAAAATTAATTGTGGTGATGGATGCACAGCTGTATGATGGTACCAAGAGCAATTGATTATACAGTTTGGATCTTGAAATAATTGTATGGTATGTGGACAATCTCAATTAAAAAAAAAGCAGCATAGTATTGACACAAGGACAGACATATAGACCAATAGAATTGGACTGAGAGTTCAGAAATCAACCCTCACATTTACACCCCACTGATTTTTGACAAAGTAGCAAAGACCACTCAATTGAGAAAAAAGTCTTTTCAACAAATGGTGCTGGGAAAACTGGATCTCCACTTGCCAAAAGAAAAAGGCCTCTACTTCACCTCTACTCTATTTCACACCAATTACAAAAATCATCAGCTCAAAGTGGATCAAAGACCTAAATATAAGAACTAGAACTATCAAACTCCTATAAGAAACATAGGGAAGCATCTTCAGGACCCTGTGTTAGGCAACGATTTCTTAGACTTTACAGCCAAAACACAACCAACAAAAAGAAAAAAATAGATAAATGGGACCTCATCAAAATTAAAAACTTTTGCACCTCAAAGGACTGTATCATAAAAGTAAAACAACAACCTACACAATGGGAGAAAATATTTGGAAACCACATATCCAATAAGGATTTAATATCCAGAAATCCTTCAACTCAACAATAAATAGGCAAACAACCCAATTTAAAAGTGGACAAAAGACTTGAAGAGACATCTCTCCAAAGAAGATACATAAATGGCCAAAAACCACTTGAAAATATGCCCAAGATCATTAGCCATCAGGGAGGTGCAAATCAAAACCACATTGAGATATCATTTCACACCCATTAGAATGGCTGCTATTAACAAAACAAAATAAAAAGTGCTGGAGAGGATGCAGAGAAATAGGAACACTCATTCATTGCTGGTGGCAATGTACAATGGTGCAGCCGATGTGGAATAAAGTTTGGTCATTCCTCAGAAAACTAAGTATAGAACTACCATATGAACCAGCAATCCCGCTTCTAAGTATATACGCAAAGATTGAAACCTGGGACTCTAACAGATGTTTTCACACAGATGTTCATCATGGCATTAGCCACAATTGCCAAAAGAAGAAGCAACCCAAGTGTCCATCAACTGATCAGTGGATAAACAAACTGTGGTATATACATGCAATGGAATATTATTCGGCTGTTAAAAGACATGAAGTCCTGATACATGCAACAACATGGATGAACCTTGAAGACATCATGTTGACTGAAATAAGCCAGACAAAAAAAGACAAATATTGTATGATTTCATTGATTTGAAACAATTAGAATAAGTGAAATCGTTAGAGTCAAAATCTAGAACATAGCTTACTTGGGGACTGGGTGGTGATAGACGATGGGAAGTTGAGACCTAAAATGTACAGGGTTCCTATGGAAATGTTTTGGTAATGAATAGTGGTGATGGTGGCATAACATTGTGAATACAATTAACAGCACTGAAATATATATCTGAATGTGTAAAAGGGAAAATATTAGTTTGTATATAGGGTAGCAATAATTTTTTTAAAAATCCATGGAACTACAATACAAAAACAGTGAACCCTAAATTAATCCATGGACTTTAATTAATAGCACAATTATAAAAACGCGCTATCATCAATTGTAACAAATGTTCCACATCAATGCAAGGTGTTGGTGGTGAGGTGCTATATGAGAATCCTGTATATTATGCATGGTTGTTCTGTAAACCCACAACTTCTCTAATAAAGAAAAATAAATGCAAAAGAACAACGCTTTATAACAGAAAGCCCAACAATCCAAAAGTCTTTCAACATTTTAAAAATCTATCAATTTAACTAACCAAACATAGTAAAAAGTTAGATGAGAAAACTCAATAATCTTTAAAACTTCAGGAAAGAAAGTTCAATGAATCATGGCACCCTCTTGTGATTAAAAAAATAAAACTTTTGGTATAACAATAACAAAAAGAACTTCCTTAAATTGGTATCTATTAAAATCTTACAGCAAACATAAACATCCCATTAATGTCAGGAAGAAGATAAATATACTCATTCTAACTATTACCATTCAACATTGCTTCGGAGGTCCTAACTAATGTGTTAAGACAAGGAAAAGAAATGAGGTATAATGATTAAAAGAACAAGATGAATAGTGGCTTTCGTTTTTGTCTGGCCAGCACCTCTCTCCCCTAAGGTAACAGATCCCACCCATAGAAGATTCCTAGGACCCTATCCCTAGAACCACAGTTAATAGTACAAGATGGGGCACAGGAAGCAACCCAGGCCAGTTGAGTTCTTCACCAGGATTTTTCTCTATTGTTGGCTTTTTACCTTCTCTCCTAAAAGGCAACTTAGCTGCTAACAATCACATCCCCTTGCATATGGAGTAGGCCCATTTACCACAGAAGAGAATGAAGCCAAGCACAGATGAGCAAGGATGGGGGGGAAAGAAACACAAAAACAAGGGAAGGGGCATCCTTAAAGTATTGATTTCCTGGTTCTAGTACTTCTGATCTAGGATTTCAAGGGGCTCCTGGCAAATATTCATTCTTCCCATTCTCCAGACTTTATCAATCATTTTCCTTGGAAATTGGGAGGTAGGCAGTGCCAATTGTACAGATCCTAGGCTAGGCACATTTCCACAGAGCTTCCCTAGTTCCTTTAGAGCTTTCTTTCAATTTTGTAAGCTTCTCCAGTATCCTTCCATTAATATCCATAAAGCCCTGATTAATGCTCTTATTAACCTGGTTTTCTATGCTAAGGCAAAAGAACATGCAAATATATTTTTAGACACTTTCCATGAGAATTAAATGACTATTGAACTAAGGAAACAAAGGGACAAGCAACTAACATTTATCCATTTACTGTGGCACTAAGCTAAGCAATTAATACATTTTCCTTTAATCTTCACAGCAATTCTGTAAGGTAAGCACTATTTTACTCATCAGAAAACTGAGATTTTACAAATTAAGTAAATTTTCCAACGTCATATCACTAAATAGTAATTGGGATAATTGGGACATATTTCCAACCCTGACAAATCTGGTTCCACAGTACACAATCTTTCCAAAATTCCACAGCTCTTAGGGTGAGCCCACCAAAATGTAAAAAAAAAAAAAAGAAAGAAAGAAAGAAGAAATTAGTTAATTAGCAATTATTCTGAATCCCCATTACCATTATTAGAAAAAAAAAATACACATTTCTCCTTGAGATTTTAGTCGTTTTTGTAGTACCAAAGTGTAAAATAGAGGGAAGACTGGACTTCTGATGTTGAACCTGCATTTTGCCCAGTTGGTGAGTGCTTGCGCACTTCTTATCTGCTTCAGGAAGCTACTCTGTTTGTTCCTTTGATAAGGATAAACACTGGTTTTGTGGGGACTTGTTGACTTATTCTCTTCCTCCTCTTCTGCCTTGAATCCCAAAAATTTAAGTATTTCCCAAAGCTCTATCCTTGATCCTATTTTCTTCTTGCTATACATTTTATGTTTCAATAAATTCACATATTCTCATGTCTTCAAATACCTTTATATCAAATATCCTAACAGGTCTTTCCTAAATTTTCATCACTAGCTATGAATACACTTAAAACTTTAGTCCCCCACACACAATTGGGACATATGCAACTAGATATTCCAATAATACTCTACACTCAACATAACCAAATCTGAATACAATTTTCCCACCAAACGTACTCATACTTTGTTAGTGGTACAGTCACCTCCCCATCCTCTACCTCACAATCTCAAAGTCCTCTAGGTCATTTTTCTTACATGTAATGACTATTAAATTTTATTGTTTTGTTTCATTGCCCATTTCTCTCATATCCATTCTTTCCATTCCCTTATCTCTGCTTCTAATTCAGGCTTTCATAACTCTCACTTGGCTAATTAAAATAATTCCTCAATTTTCTACATACTTCCAGTATCCAGTATCTCTACTTCCAATCTTCCAATTACTGTAATCCATTCATTCAACAAATATTCATCGAGCACAAGCTGTGTACCTAGCACTGTGCTGGGTGCTGGTGGTACATGGATAAATATGAAAAGGTAAGTAAACCTACAAGTCCAACCACATAAGTATATAGAATACATGAAGTACCATGAGAGTTCAGGGGAGGGAATAGTTACCTTCTGGGAGTTCAGAGGAAGCTTCCTAATAGAAGTGATATCTAAGCTGAGTCCTGAAAGATGAATGAACCCTCCGTTTCTCATGGCTCTTGTTCATATTTGTTATAGCCTTTGCTGCTTTGGGTATAATTTGCAACTCATTTGATGGGCTCTTTCATTCTTGTTTTCTCCCATGGGGTTTTTCTCTAGATATTCTCAGGAAAGGGTAGTTTGGGGCAAGATTTCATAATTCTTTCAGTTTGGTCTATGTGGATACTACTGGATCTCAATAATGGTTTAAGAAGCCTTTTAGAGAATGGCTTCAAGTTGTGGTGGAGGAAATCAGGCATCATAGCTCAGATTTAGCTACTACTACCCAAAATTGAGACTATATTGAGGGAAGCTATCCCATGTGGCCCTGTCTCTTATCCTCTGATTTATATATCTCTCTATCTCACAACCTCCATTAAGAATTCATGGAAATAACTACATCTTCATCAGTCCTTTCTCATGTGTTATAAATTTTTCATTCTTAACTGTAGAATGTCAAGGCTTTGCTCCTCTGACTAGTTCCTGCTACTCTGCCAAAAGTATGGCTCAAGTCTATGGTGTCTACCAAGGTTGGAAGTTGGGTGGGGAATAAAGTGAAGGATGAGCTCTGATCCTATAGATGAAGGGAAAGTAGGAGATGGTTTGGGACTTCCATTCTGAAATATTGATCCTTCTCCTGCAGCATTTCTAAAAGCAACTACATGTTCTACATGAGTATTTCTCTCTGAAATCTACAAAGACAATTCATAATTCTGCATAAGGAATAGCACTCCTTCTAGTAACATAACTTTGTGTTTCTTGTGGACTAATGCTAATGTGTTTACTGTGTTTATTTTTCCCTGCCCATTCTGAGTTATATCATAAGGTTTTCTATCTTCACTTTACAATGAAAAGTAATAATCCACATTTCTTCTTTTGAATTCCTAGAAAGTATGTGGGGAGGAGAATCCGTGACACCCTGGACTATGAACTTTCAGGATTAGGAGCCATGTCTTATTTTCCTTCATTTGGCCAGTACTAAGTACAGAGTTTGGCACAGAGAAGTTGTTTGGTCAATGCTTGATGAAGGAATGAATGCAAATATCCAACAGTCTCACACAGTCTCCCCCACAAAAACTACTGCCCTGATCCACCTCCTTGTTCTGGTATAATTCAAGACCTTTGAAAGCATATCTATAGAATACAATATAGATTTGGGTATTTTTTGTCCATTTGAGTTGAAATCATCAAGAGTTACATTACAGAATAAAACATACATGAAGAGAGATGATACCTTCTTATACAACACAGAAAACCTAATTTAAAAACTAAATTTATGAGCCCTTTTTGCCAATAAATGTTACTGCTGTTTTAGAGAATAACTTTCACCTCAGAGCAATATATTATACTTGAAAAAATATAAAACATCTCCAGGGATCTAGCCTAAATTTTGAGGCTGGCTTGGAAAATTCCTGATGTTTTCAGATGCATATCAGATAGAGCAGAATGAATACAGGGCACGGGAATATTTTCCCATATTAACACGTTGTTGAACCATTTGGAAGGTGGCAGTGGATCATTTTTCTAGAAGAAGTTGGTTGTGACAGAACTTGAGTCACCAAGACTCCGCAGAAATGGAAGAAGAGGCAACGTGGCAAGTAGAGTACTCAAGACATCAATGCCCTCTTTGGTGAGAATCATCGCTAGCTATAAAGCAGGAGGTGGGTGAGAGTGGAGATATCAGGAAGTGAGGAGTTTATATGCATGAGGGAGACTAGTGAGTTTATACAAGATTCACTGCTTTTATGTCAGCCTTATACTGATAGTTAAAGAATCCTTGAATTTTAAATTTGGAAAGGACATCAATTTCACAGCTAACCCATATATCATTCCCTTCCACTAATTTTTATCCCTGCTCACCAATTTAATCTCAGCTTGCATACTTCAATTACAGGAAGCCCAGTTTCTTACAGGGCAAAACATTTCATTGTTGAGTGATCTAGTTGGCTTATTGAGGTGAAATAATCTTCACACTTGTATACTAGATACTACATTTCAGTAGGAGATCTGTGCATGCCCAGAGAAATGTGTATAGGCATTTCTAAATAGCTCTGAACTATTTGTGTTGCTACTGTTTTTCTATTTATTTAATTTCCCTACCAAACTTTAAAATCCCTGAGAGAAGTTAGAATCTTATCCATCTTGGTATCTCTTGGTATAGCAGAATACCTGACATATGGTTGCCACTCAATAAATGTTTCTTAAATTAATTAAAATTAAAGTGGCATCTACCTATCCACCTACTTATTTTTGTTTTAAATTCAAGAGCCACAAAGAATAAATTTAAACAGTCTTCCACATGACCCTCCTTATCAACATCTCTCCATTGTCTCCTTTTCACTAAGTTAAATATTTCTACTCCTTTGAACACCCCTCATTAAGGTATGGTTTCCAGAATCTCTCACACAGATTGAAAGACCATGAAGACCATTCTTATGAAGATTCAGAAGACTACCAGAGGCTTGCATAGCAGGATAGGATCAAAAGGTAAAGATTCATCAGCTCTTCCCAACGTACCAACATACCTCTGCTAATTGGTAGAGGACAGAAAAGGAAGAGGTAGAATATAAACTTCAAAACCTTCTTTATCTTACTAGAATCTTCTTAGCCTATTAGAGAAACAGAAACTAGAATGTTTGAAAGGGTTATACGTACTCTCTTACTTTTCTTCTACCAGTGTAAAACAGGGGCTTTATTTACGTAGGTAAAGTAAATAAACCAGAGCAATGAAGACTCATTCAGCAACCTGGCTGAGTTTAGCCAGACTGCTCAGTCAACTGTATCACCAACCCAGCAAACTGACATTTTGGGATAACTAAGTTGACTAGAATGACTGGTCAGGTTGATTCACCTGGAAAACAAGCAATCAGTGGCGGTGACTGTTTTGAGCCCTGATCGTTATTCTCCCGGCAAAGTGGGAAGAAGGCCTTTGACTTTATGAATCATCTTCAGGTTCAGTCAGCATTTTAACTACAGCACATGCTGGCCTCTTTGGGAAACCTTCTGACCTCCTGAACTGTAAGATGATAAATTTTAGCTGATCTTAATATAGGCACAATTATCCTGGATTATCCAGATGCATCCAATGCAAACACAAGGGTCCTCATAAGTGGAAGAGGGAGCATCTACAGCTTATGAACTGACATTCAGAAGGGTTGTAAACTCCTTTATCCCACACCATAGAAGGTCACAGAAAACATGCCCCCAGAGGTACTGTTGTTTTTCTCAGAGAAACTGTGCTGCAGCTAACTAGTGGGCAAATCCCGTGGAATGTATAGAGATTCTGCAACCTTATCTTTAAACAATTTCTCCATTGCTATTCAGAAAATACAGATTAAAAAATCTAACTTTCCATTTTTCCAGCTAATTCTGACCTGGTTTTAATATATTTGCAGAAATAACTACATGCCAAATGAATGTAATTCTGTGATTATACTCACTTTATTCTACAAACAGCTGTTTAAGCCATTTAAACTGGTTACAGGAGTTTCCTGTATTCCAAAAATTGATTTCCCATAAGAGTCAAAATTTTGTACTGACTTACAGCTCCCCAATCTTCTATAATTTCCTGATAAACAGTAGATGCAGAATTTGAGTTTTGACACATCTAGATACTTAAGATATTTTAATGAAGCAATCAGAGATGTTTCTTCATTTCTTTTCAGAAGAAGCTCCAAAAGAAGCTAATAATGGAGCTACTTGATTCAAACTTCTTCATAATACCACCCCACCAGGCTATTTTATAACATATTTTCTTTTAAATGAATGCCTAATAGGTTTTTCTCTACTCAATCTCTTCTTTAAATGATGGGAAAACTGGGCAGAGACTCCAACGTTGCAATAAATTCATTCTTCTATTCAATAAAATGTTCCCTAGAAAAATACTCTGGTTTGCATATGGTGCTATGTGCTGAAAATGCTAAGATGAATAACACACAACCACTGACTCAGAAAAGCTCCAAGTTCAGGAGAAGGGAACTACAAAAAAATAAAATTTCATTAAAGTATGATGAGTATGTCTACATTTGGAAAAACAAATGGGAGGTTTTCTTGATTTTACCTTTGGGAAAGCTGAGAGGGCTACACAAAAGAGCCAGCAGTATTATCCTCCATCTTTCCTCTCTGTCAGCAAGCACCTTAAAGAAAAGTATTTCTAGTTCAAACTTGTAGATCAAGGTAACTATTGGACATAGCTGACTAAATATCTCACAGGCATGTCAAACTCCATAGGTTCTCAGGTTTACAAAACTGAACTCAATTTTACAGTCTCTTTTTATTTTAGATTGCCCCTGCTTGAGCTCAGATTCTTCATCTTTCATCTATACCATTGCAGTAGTTTTCTAACTAGCCTCTGTGTCTCCAGTACAGCCCCATGGTTAATCTATCTAATACTTTGAAATCAAAACTTATTTCTGAAACACAAAGCTGATCACATTCCTTCCTTACATAAAACTTTCCAACAAATTCTTACTGGTTATAAAATAAAGTCTCTAAAATATGCCAGGCATAGAATAGGAGTTAATTAAATATTTGTTGAAGAAATGCATTACTCCCCTCACTGCACTCTATAAGAAGTGAAAGACAGAATAATGGCCCCCTTTAAAATATCCATGACTTAAGCCCTGAAATCTGTAAAATATATTGTTACAGGGCAAGAGGAGATTAAAGTTGCAGTGGAATGAAGGTTGCTGATGTTAATATAGGCACAATTATTCTGGATTACCCAGATGTGTCCAATGCAATCTCAAGGGCCCTTATAAGTGGAAGAGGGAGAAAAGAGAGTCAATGCCAGAATGATGCAGCGTGAGAAACTCAACCAGCCATTGTTGGCTTTGAAGATGGAAGAGGCCAAGAATCAAAGAATGCAGGCAGCCTCTAAAAGCTAGAAAAAGAAGAGAAATGGATTCTGTTAAGAGCCTCCAGATGGAATGCAGTTCTACCAATACCTTCATTGTAGCCCAGTGAGATCCATTTTGGACTTGTGACTTCCAGAACTATAAGATGATAAATTTTAGTTGTTTTAAATCACTAAGTTCATGGTAATTTCTTATAGCAGCAATAGAAAACCAATAACTCATCACAGAATATGAAACATTTTATTGTCCTAAAGTGTTTACATTTCTGACTCCTTTTTTATACATGGAGGGAGTCATTCTTTGGGGTACCCCCAAGATAAAGTCAGACATGTAGAAGAAACTTATTAACTGTTTTTTAAATGAAATGAATTTGTTAGGGAGTTTTTCCAAGCTAATATTTTCATAATTTTTAAGGGCTTGTTGTCAATGAACTTTCTACAAATTTTGAACATCAATTTCTTATAAAAACTCAAATTATCATTGTGATTACTTCATCTAGTTACCATCAGATGCTCTGTGAATTTTATCTTTCTGACTTGTGTATTTTATTTATAATTATAGTATTATTTGTATGCAATTTACAAATTTATAGACATCCATGTTTCCCTTCCTCCAGAAAATCTTAATTCTCAGAATGGATGTTTGCTCATACTCCTTTTCTGTTAATTCTCAGGCCAATAGAGCCTTTCTGTTTAACTCTACCTGTTCCATTTTTGTCCTGCATAGTGCTAGTTAACTAACTCCAACTTTTTTTTTTTTTTTTGCCTTAGATCACTCAGAGTGCTTTTGTTACTGAGTCTCCTCCTGCACAGGACATTTCCTAGGAAGGACTGTCTCTTCCCTGCCCTGGGTCTTTTTTTTTTTTAATTCAGTTTTATTGAGATATATTCACATCCCATACAACATCCATGGTGTACAATCAACTGTTCACAGTATCATCATATAGTTGTGCACTCATCACCCCAATCTATTTTTGAACATTTTCCTTATACCAGAAAGAATCAGAAGAATAAAAAATAAAAATAAAAAACAACCAAATCATCCCCCCCATCCCACCTTATTTTTCATTTAGTTTTTATCCCCAATTTTTCTACCCATCCATCCATACACTGGATAAAGGGAGTGCGATCCACAAGGTTTTCACAATCACACTGTCACCCCTTATAATCTACATTGTTATACAATCATCTTCAAGAGTCAAGGCTACTGGGTTGGAGTTTGGTAGTTTCAGGTATTTACTTCTAGCTATTCCAATACATTAAAACCTAAAAAGTGTTATCTATACAGTGCATAAGAATGTCCACCAGAGTGACCTCTCGACTCCATTTGAAATCTCTCAGCCACTGAAGCTTTATTTCATTTCATTTTTCATCCCCCTTTTGGTCAAGAAGATGTTCTCAATCCCACGATGCTGGGTCCAGATTCATCCCCAGGAGTCATACCCTGGATTGCCAGGGACATTCACACCCTTGGGAGTCAGGTCCCACGTAGAGGGGAGGGCAGTGAGTTCACCCACCAAGGTGGCTTAGTTAGAGAGAGAGGCCTGCCCTGGGTTTTGATTTTGACCTCTATTTAGAGAATCTAGGTAATACACTCCATGTTTATCCTGGATCAATTCCCTGCACTCCCCTTCCAGAACTTTGCATTGTCCATATCCCAAAGCCAGTCCTTTTCTAAGCATAGGCTTACCTTCATAATTCTCCTCTATTATTCCTATTATCAACCCTTCACCTTATCCCTCTTCTCTGCCACCTTCTCATGCCCTTTTATAAATTTTCCTTTTCAGCTTTCAAAAATTTTCTCTTTTTTGGGAGTATTCCTGTCACAGAATATTTCACTTAAAAATAGTCAGAATTTGAGGCTTACCCCTGGCCATTGTTTTTATCTGCTGAGTATGTTAAAAGAAAAAAAAGCAGAACTGACAAATAGATAGAGAATAACATCTAGCACCCCCTTTGAGGGCTGGAAAGTGAGTTCTGTCCAAGTTTTCTGTTTTTCTTTAGCACCTCGAAAATGCCACCATCAATGAAATGATGTATCAGCTGGCGGAAGCCCTGCATCACTGTTATACAAGTAAATTGGCAAAAGAATCTGACTGATAAAACTTGTCTCTTTTCCTATGAGAAATATACTCCCCCCACATACCCATTTAATTTTTGTATTTCCCAATTGTTTTGTACCTTTTGAAGTAAATACCAATCATTTTCACTTGCTCATTCTCTACTTCAGTACCATTCATTTCTTCTTTTTGTTTCCACTTTATGACTTTGTACTCTATTTTGTTGTTTCCTGTTCCAAATATAATCTTCACATATTTCAAATCTGGCACTTCTTTTGTCATTGCCAGAATGACATCATCTGACAGTTATATTAGGACTTGGACTATCGTCATCCAGTTTTATCTTTGTTTTTTTGCACCTCTTCAATTTAAAATTAAATTATGTTAGAAAAAGAGTCTCCAAAAGCCACATATTCTATGACTGGCTGTGAGCAATACTTTCTCACTTCCTTTGTCTCTTTTATTTCTTTCTCTCATTTCCACATAAAGGTATAAGTTACCTTGGACTATAAATCTTAATATATCTTGGCAATTTTTCTAGTACATATTACAGTGACCTATTTGGCAGTATGATTTAATGAGGCATCAATTTGGTTTCTACTCTTACTGCTGTGCATATAGTTTCTTCCCCCAATAAAAGTTGGTAGCCAAGCTTTATGATGTGAGATCAGAACTATTTGCATCATTGAGGAATGGATTTACAGGGAGAGGTGAGGATTAGAGTATGTCCCTAATAAATTTTGGATTACAGGATATGTCAGTTCAGAAAGCATATGACAAGATGGTATTAAAAGTACAACTTTATCTTGTAAAGGATGCAGGAGAGAGGGAACAGGGGTAAGTGGGTAAAGCCTCAAACTGTGATGCATGTCTGACATATGAAAGGAGAGGGGGAATGAAGGAGGATTGGGTAAGAAAAGACTCAGGCTACTGTGCAGCTCTGAGAAACACTTGGGTAAGCTCATAAGGAGTCTCAGAACAAAGACTGTTCATTAGAGAAGTCCCATATTGGGCAGGAGTGGCCCAACTCTAGTACCTCTGCCATGCTCAGTCATTGGCAGGAAACAGCCTGAGGAAAGACTAGCTTGAATGCTGGAGTGGATCCCGATGGTGCAGAAGCTGGAGGCTATCTCACAGCAGGTTTTCTCTTGAAGGGAGATCTAAATGGCACACTCCCATAGCTGCCACACAGGGCCCAGAGCAGAAACTATTGGACAGACAGATGATAGCCACCACCCAATGTTTTGATGGTAGAGAAAATCCTAAACTGAGTTATGAACCTACCTGAGGTAGAGTTTGAAGTTTCCTGCGGCCTACGCCCTTACCACTTGACTACTGAAAATGATGGAGACATAGAACCCACTTGCACTTATGTCCTATATCCTGGATGAGGGATTACTGTAAGATATGGCAGAGGTTGGACTCCATGTCTAGAGCTTAGCAGAAGGGTCTTCAGTTGAGTCCACAGTCAATTCAGTAGACCTCCCAGTATTCCTAAAGCAAGTTGTTTCATCCCAGAGTTTGAGAGCCACATCAGAAAGCAAAATAAGAGAAAAAATATAAGATAGGTGACCTTAATTGACACATTGTTCATGAAACCATATATTTCTAGGTCTATTTTAAGACCTCATGGACAGGGACACTAAAGACCCCATGGAAAAGGGAAACAGAAAAGTAACTGGAATGGAATTTACCATATCCCAGTGGGCAAGGAGTTCAGAGTAGATTAGATTGCAGGTAAAGAAATAAAGCACTATGACTTTCATTTCAGCTTAAGTTTGTGGAATGAAACCGATACTTTTGGTGTATGGGTGAACCCAGGGTGGATGTGTGCAATGGGATGTGGTCTCATAGCAGATCAGAGCTGCTGCCTGCTGTCCTGCAGTCTCTCTGCTCTGGGTGCCATTTTCCTGTTCTATTAACTGCTATCGCTTTGTTGCCTGACACGTATTTTCTCAAACCACTAACAATCTCTTCTGGACCATTAATATTCCATTCCACCCTGCTGTTTCTACTGCTCTCAATCTCATACAAATCCCTTATCTCCAATAGTCTGTTCCTTTACAGGCAGAAGGGTCATGCCTGCTTCAAGTGACCATATTCACTGAAGATGATCACTTCAGGTGAGCTTTCATGTCTTTCTTTCTTTCCCTCTTTCTTTTCTTTCTTTCTAAGACAGGCTTCTCGTTCCCAGAATGCACAAATAGTCCAGGACCAGAGGACTGAAGAATTGAGTATGTGACTAGGCAGGCACTGCTTCAAACTGCAAGTGAACTGTGACATTTATTAATATATTACCTCTCAGCTCCAAAACCCATTCTTCTTTGCTCTACTTTGTGTTACTGGCGCTCAGACCGCAGACATTTCTCCTTTGCCAGCTGGCTCAATGTTAGGCTCTGCCAATAGATGGCGCCGGAGGGAGAGTGCCTGCCTGGAGGAGAAAAAGAGCTTTTCTTCCTGGGCTTATTTTCCCTGTAGCAGTGAATGCATCATTTTGAGTTGGTCCCAGCAGAATTCATGAAAGCAATGGCCACTTTCATAATCCTACATTGAAGGGGCTCGAAGTTTCCTCTTTCATAGAGTGACAGTCAGCATGTTTCTGCAACAACCACAGCCTCTCCCGGGAGATCTGAATCTTAGCTTTGCAGGGCCCTCCTTTATATTCCTAAGTTCCTTCCTTATTTTCTTTTAGCCTTATGGGTGATAGTTGCTTTCTGCAATTGCTACTTTTGTTACACCTTAGAATTCTCTTCCGCACCTTTTAAGCTAACCATATTTTATCTAGTTAAGAATACTCTGTAGTAAGTTTCTCTGAATGAAGTTTCTGCTACAGTTTCTGCAACCTTACCAGAGCCTGACTAATTCATGGACCTCATACATTCCTTTATAGGTAAGGAGTGTCTTAAAAGTAAGTAAGATACAAATAATCAATAGTGGTAAAGAAAAAGAGAACATTACATCAGGATCTACAGCCATTAAAGAGCTAAAATGGTATTATGAACAACTTCATGCCAATAAATTTGAAAGATTAAATAGACAAATTGCCAAATATACATTTAAGTTAATGAACACCAGCCCAAGGGAAAAAAAATTAGAAAACTTGAATTGTGTTATAACCGTTAAAGAAAGTAAGCAGTCCAAAATCTTTCCACAAGAAAATTCCAGAGATGGCTTCAATACTGAAAATTTACAAACATTCAAGAAGTAAATATTTTAATCTTACAAAAATTATACCAGAGAATGGAAAATGGAGGATCACTCCTTAATTCACTTTTGAAGCTAGCATACTTGATAACAAATCTTACTAAGGAAGTATATAGGCTTGTAACACCCAGGAACATTGATATAAAAACCCTAAAGTTTAACAAATCAAACCAGTAATATATAAAATGGATAATACTTCATGACCAAGAATTATTCCAGATATACAAGATTGGTTTAATTTCAAAGAATAAGTTGTTGAAATTCTTCATATTAACAGACTGAAGGAAGAAAAGAAACCGTATGGTCATTTCAATAGATGCTGAAAAAACATTTGATTAAAAAAACAAAGTTAATTCATTAAAAAAAAAAAAACTCTTGGCAAATGAATAGAAGGAACTACATTTAATTGATAAACGATATGTATCAAAACAAAACAAAACAAAAAAAACCCACAGAAAACACATAATGATGTAGCATTGAATGTTCCCCATTGAGGACAAGAACAAGTCAAGAACGCCCATTATTGACTCTGCTTTCGCCATTGTACCGGAGTTCCTCACTCAGCAGCACACCAGGAGTTTTTTCTCAAAATGCATATAATTATCTGATGCAATTGGCATGGTTTTGCTCTGTGACTCTCCCGTAGAGGGCTTCTCAGTGCTGATAACCTCAAAACCATGCTGCCTGTAGAACCCAGAGACCCACCAGGCATTGTGCTTCCTAGAACCTGGTAGAGATGGAGTAGCTGCTTATGAGAGCCCAAGTGATTATTAGGCTAGAATTGACTATCAAGATCTGGATCCTGTCAGACTAACCAAGTCAAAAAGTTGAGCAGACCTAACAAAAATCCATCTTAACATGGAAGAGGTATACCTCATATTGAGCATGAACAGAACTAGTAGCCCATACCACTATGGCTCCCATCACTTTCTTTCCAGCACCCATCATCTCATTCTCATGGCAATCCATACAACCAGCAGAAGGAGGAACAACAATTCTGAGTTTGGTTTAAACAAGGTAGGCTTGATATATAGGTACAAGACTAGAGCCTCACTCAAGGTTGAATTTGAAAGACAGTAATGAGGAAAAACTGCTGAATAGAGCTTTGAGAGGTACATCTGGTCATCTACTTTGTATGGAGAGAGAAGTGGCCTAAGACTAGTATACAAACTCATGGGAAGTAGCAAATGGCCTGGCCTGCTGGTCAGAAACCTAAAAGGAAAAAGACTAGAAGATGTGAGACTAGGAGGTCTCGGGTTGACATATGATAATGAACGTATGGAACTGGGTAGAAAGTGTGAAGGTCTTTGTATTACATGTTAATACCTACCAGAGAGCATTCACCATGGAAGAGATACTAAATGACAAGTAGACAAAATATTTCAGCCAGTTGATATCAGCCAGTCTCTATCACTGACAACACCAGTACTGGCCCAATGAGCATATGAATAAAATGGCCATGATGGAAGGGATGGAGATTACACTTGGGCCCCCAAAATCATGAATTTTCACTTACCCAAACTGATCTAGCTACTATTTTTGCTTAATGTCCAACCTGCCAGCAACAGACACCAAAACTGAATCCTCAATATCATACCATTCCCTGGTAGCAAATAGACCACAGAGGGCCCATTCCATGTTTGGAAAAGCAAGAAGTTCATTCTCATAGGAGGAGACACCTATTCCAGGTATAGGTTTGCCTTTCCAGCCCTCTGGGCCTCAACCAGGACCACAGTTCTATAGCTTCTGGAATATGTAAGCCACCATTATGGCATCTCAAATAACATTATATCATACCAGGGAACTCACTATGCAGCAAAACAGTTGCAGGAATGAACCCATAATCATAAGATTTACTGGACTCCTAAGATCAGATCATATACCACACAACCCATAAGCTGTGAGCCTGAAACATCATTGGAACAGCCTGTAAAAGGCACAGCTGAAGCATAGTTTTAGAGGCAATATGCCACAAGGATGGGGAGCCATCCCTATACCAGCATATGCGTTGAATCAAAGACCTTTATATCAGTTGTGCCTTCAATAGGAAGAAATCATGGGTCCACAAACCAAGGTATAGAAGCAGGAATTGCCCCACTTCCCTTTAACTCCAAAGACCCACTGGATACTTTTGAGCTTTTAGAATGGCTATGTCCTAAAAAGAATAAAAGCCAAAATAAAGTGACCAAGTTAATTTAGAGTAACAAAAGTGACAATCAAATTGGCATTTTTGTTGGCTCTCAAGCTTCTGTTGCACTGTATTAGGTAAACTGAAAGATATTTCTTTCATTCAACGCTAAAATAAAAAAAACCCTCATCTGTGGGACTCATCTAATTTATAGTTTTTAGTGTCATTCGTGATTACCCAAAGATAAAGACATGGAAATTAATTATTTCTGTGCTGTTTCTGAGCTTCCCATCTCTTAGCAAGCATCCTCACCTGGCAGGGTTCATTCATTCATCTTGGAACCACATTTATGTAAGTATACTTTTTTCTGGTCTTTCTCGCTCATTTCAAGAACTGATGGAGCGCCATCATGTTTAAGCTAGCCAAGGCCAAGTGATAGAAACAGAAAGCAAATAATACATATAGTTATACATGTACCCACACCCCTCTCTATATTTCTACCCCTCTGATCACCCTCTGTTGATGCTTTCAGGGCTCTCCCAGATGCTGCCTATTGCCTCCAGTGTATTTCTCTCCTTATTTCCCCATCTTAAGACATGCACCAAAATATCCTTGTTCACTTAAGTTTTGAGATGACCATTGTCTCTTTTCTGGTTGTTGAATCTGAGGGTAAATAACATACAGGCTTTGGAGTCAGGCAAATCTGAGTTATTAACCCCGTCAATTTGTCTAGTCTACCTTAAATATTTTCTCATCTATAAAATGTGACTGATACCACAGACTTTTGGAGTTTGTGGGTGTTTTGATTTGTATATTTTGGTTATTTGTGATGTTTAAGTGAGCTAGTGTACAAGTGCTTGGCACCAAGCTGGCATGCCCTAAGTATCAATATGTAGTAACTGTGAGTATTGATCTATCCCCTGGTGAGCAGTTGGGTCTCCAAATACTATCAGAAGGCCAGAAATGCCAGAAGCTCTGTAATGTTAAGTTCCAGGATAATTTTGTGCAATTTCATACAACCTCGCTTGCGTCAAATAAATATTCTGAAAAGTATTCAATATAGTAATAATTTCAGATTTGAAATAGTATAAAAAACACCAATATATCCACTGTCTATATTCAAGAATTATCATTTGCCACATTTGCTTTATCTTTTTCTTTCTATGCTTTTATACTTTTTTCCTTGATGAAATATTGGTAAGTAACTTGCAGACATCATGAAATTTCATGAATGCTTTGGCCTGCACTCCCTTGGGATGTCCATACACAACTACAATAATATTTTCATACTTAAGAAAATTAATTGTGGTTCCATAATAGCATCTAATATTCATTCCATCTTCAAATGGAATATCTGAGTTTTTAAATGAGAAAAAAAAAAACTATCTATACAAGATGGATAAAGTTCATTTATTCTTAATGAACAATAAAGATAATAACCACCTCCATTTCCTGAAAAAAAAAGTATCAGTGCTCTTTAAACTATAGCCAGTAGACCACTTCAGGGGACAAAAGACAACACGCAAAGCTTAGTTTATGCCAAAATTAAATATTTTACCTTTGTAATTATAAACAATATTGTGACAACATTCTCTAAATGAATATTTGAAAAAGGAAAGTCTACAGTGAGGAACAAAACAGAGCCTTTCCTCCCCATATCAGAAGCACAGAGCTTACTGAACCACATGTACTTGGGGTTAGACTGCACCTATCCTCAGAGGAGTTAATGGTTCCAGGATGTTTACCTCCAGGTTAGCATGGTTAGGGCAGCAGATGCCTGTTAGGATTATCTAGTATGAACCCTGAGACAAAAAGGACGGGCTGCGCAGTGTGGTGGTGTTTTCCTCCCTCAATCAAGCACATTATTAATTTAATGTACTTAATGAGATTCAGTGGCTGTATGGGATTCCTGAGCAGCTCTATGCCCTAAACAGAAGGCAATGCTGCCTGAGGCACATATACTAATTTTTCTAGCTAGCCAGAGCAGAGCACACATTTCTCCATTTTTAACTAAATGTAAGTAATTTCTCCGTTTTTAAGTAAATGCAAGTAAAATAATAACAGTGTCATTTACTGAGCACTTATTCTATGCTAAGCTTATACTAGGTTTGGTGGAGTGTTTTGTGTGATTTGTTTTGTTTTTAGACATGTAACATGAATAAATTTCAGGCCACAAACTCACGTACCAATAAGTCTTTATTTTTTCTGTATAAATCAAGTTAATACCTGTTTTGAGACCCTATTCTCTTGAGATGGCAGAAATATAATCTCAGGCAGTTTGAGGTTCTCATATTTCTTGTCTCTCCCCACCCTGGGGAAATAATTTTCCTGTTTAGGAGCATGAAGCTGAAGTTTCCTGCTCAGCTCTCTCATTCTTGTGATATCTCTCCCATACATTTCATTGGCTGGAGTTTTGGTGTTATCCTCCCCTAAGAGCATCAGCCTTTGAAGGCCAGAAATTGTCCTTTCCATCCCCTTTGTTTTCATCCTATCATATTCCTTCTCAGAAAAGACGGGCATGCAACAATATAGATGTTTGAATAGGGAATAGAGCAAATGGGGAGAAATGGTCAATATTTCAAAAATATTTTGTCAGTCATATACATCCTCCAGTTAGATACAAGATACAATCTTAGATACAAGAACCCATCTAATTGAAACATAAAAGCAATATATTAGACAATATGGGTAGCTCAGAATATCTCCAGAAAGGCTGGAAGAACCAGGCTTGGGTACAGAAATGACTTAGAAATGGCATCCAAAATTGTACAACAAAGTTGGTTGATCCCATGAAAATACTGTACCCAGTACTGGGCACAGACATGCACAGGTGTCACCGACACTACCAAAGCTGGACACTCGGATAAGTCTGTAGGCTTATTTGACTCACTTTCCTAAACCTCTTCTGCAGACTTTTAGGGGCTCACAGAGCTGCTGGGTGGGCTTGTGGAATAAACAGCACTAGCAGAAAGCTAATAGGGCAAACACTTAGCAGCTCTTAGGACAAGATTTAAGAGAAGTAAACAGGATTTAAGTACAGCAGAAGAGGCTTTAGATTTGTGAGGCAGCATCCTATAGGGATTTTCCACCCAGGATTTGGAGTCAGACAGGCAGGGGTTCAGGTCCTGACTCTGCCACATGCCAGCTGAATGACCGAAGGCAAGATATCTGATCTGTCTGTGCCTCAATTTGCTTATCTGCAAAGTGGGGATAATTGTAGGCACTAAGTATTAAATAACATAGATAAAAGGAAGGAAGTCATTACTATTATTAAACCTAAGGAAAAACAGCATGGAAAAGTCCAGCATCCTTTGACTATCCTTCCTACATTACTGTAGCACCTGCTCTGAGAGCCCCACCTGAATCCTGAATAGTTTGCTCCTCCAAGTCCTTGCAGGATGAGTGCAGGAGACCTAGGTTCCACCTGTCATAAATTCCCACTAAGGACTTCAATTTGTAGGAATCCCCGTCTTCTCTGGGGTGATCTTTGAACCAGGAAATCTTGGAAAGACAATAAGCCTCATTCAAGAAGTTGCTACATTGGGGTTGGATTCATTTGTTTGAACATTAAAATGAATCATCAAGAAAAATTATAGTAATTTCCTGTAAGAGGATTTCTATGTGTGGGGCAGTGCTGGGCATAAGTACCCTGATACCTCCTAAAATGTTACAGTGGTTAGTAAATAATATACAGGTAAGGGAAGCAACATTAGAAATGACATTATTTGAATTCTCACAGAATCTCTCTGAATGCATTTTTTTAAAACTCCTCATGGAAAAAGTTAATGTTAAAACTTAGGATTTATTTAGATATGCCATGAAATTTTACTTTTCAAGATTTGATGCAGAACTTATTTAGCTAGTTGCCTGTTTGTAGAAGGGTCAGAATGTGCTATAGTTTTCTGGACAAGATTTTAGCAAACCACTATTCATTTGTTATAAAGAAATATGTTTTTTTAACAATAAAAATTGCCAATTGTTCTGCCTAATCTACTCATTCACGGAGAAACCACTACAACAGAAATGCTATGGACCCATTAGCATCTTTTACTAACAAAGAATTGGAAGAGAATGAGGAAAAAACCACCTTTCAGATAGTCTTAAACCCATAAAAAATAGCTAAGTGAATTTCAGAAAAAAATCATCTAAGAATTCGCCTCTAGTTGGCAAATTCAAAAATCAACATCCAGAACCCTATTGCCTCTAGGTGAACAATGAATTCCTACCAATGAGCAGTGTATCTCTTTTATTGTTTTTCCCTGAGTTGTCCTTCAATAATTAGTAAGAGCTACTGAATATTTTTTTTCATTTTGGTGTCTGCCCCCTTCTTACCTCTCTTTCATAAACTCCATTTAGACAGAGAGTATCCATCATAACAATAATTTTAACATTTATCGCATCATTACTATGTATCAGGTACCATGCTAAGCACTTCACATGTATTAATATTTAATCCACACAAACATCCTATGGAGTAGGGACTATTATTAGTCCCATTTTGCAAATGAAGAAAATGAGATAAACAAGAAAAATGATTTGCCAAGACCACACATGATAATCTGACTCCAGAGCTTGCTTCTGCCTACTCTTGTTTAGATCTGTATCCCCTGGCACTGTGTTTGAAGCATGTAGGTACTCAAAAGGTTGTTGAATAAATGAATGGTATAACAAAGTTCCATAGTGTAGTTGGCTTAAGCAACAGAAATTTATTGTCTCACAGTTCTGGGGGCTGGAAGTCCAAAATCAAAGTGTCAGCAGGATCATGCTTTCTCTGAAGTTTGCAGCCTTCTGCTGTGGTTTACCACCAATCTATAATTTAGTCTTTGCCCCACCACATGGCTGTCTCCTGTCTCCTACTCGCTTCTATTCACTGTGTCCAGATTTCCTCTGCTTATAAGGACTCAATCATACTGAATTAAGACCTACCCTTAATTTTTTTCAGGGATTTTTGTCAATGGGTTGTTAGAGAGAGAAAGAAAATTTTAGACTCTACCATCTTCCGCTCTCCTCTCTCTTCAATAAGGCCCCTAGCTGATAGGTATAATGCCATAATACTCATTATGGCCTCCTGTACAATTTGCAAAGTACTATTACCATTTTATTTAATCTGAATATCCAGTGCCTAGAACCTGGGATATAGTAAGCCTTCAATAAGCATATGTTGGATAAATGAGCATGAATCTTCTCTTTTCATAACTGAATTACTGCTGAAGTACAATTGGAAAGTTGTAAATCTGGGACTATATCCCGAATCGTCAAACTCCTAATCCAGAGCTTTCCCACCAAACCATGCTCCCTTTCTGACTACAGATGTATAGTCTTGTCAGAAACAGGAGAGGTTAACATAGGATAAGACAGGAATCGACTAGATTAGAATAGCAATCGCAACATTTATGTACCAAACTTAACTTTTCATTGTTTTCATTCCTATTATCTCATTTTATCCTCATTGGGTCCCTACTTTCTCACCTATAATTATTTCATCCCAGCTGTTTATTCCCTAGTAACATTATATGCATTATATTGATTGAACTTTTTGCTCTGCCTCAGCAGCAGAAGGAAAAGGGAGTTTTGCTGTACCTGGAACCCTCAAAGTTCTATAAGGAATTCCATTCAATACACACACTCAGCGATATACATATCTTGAGTACCTGCAAAGTCCAATGCTACATATCATTAGAAGAATAAGAAAAAGTAATTTCTACAGTAAATTGTTTGTTTGTTTCTTTGAAATCTCCTTTGTGCCCCATTCCTGAGAACTAAGCCTGTCTGACAATAAAGCAAGAGAAGCTCACCTCTCTGAGATGACAGCTGTGGCACGGTGCTCCAGGCTCTTGATTCTGCCATTATTTACAGTCTTCACTAGATTTCTTTTCCACTGCAACTCTTTGCCAGAAGTGAAGCCCAGGTAGTAAAGAATATGGAGCTCTAATTTTAAATGCTTCTTGCATTTTTGTCTACAAATACCAGGCTCTATTTAAAAACTGTTCCTGGAGACCAATTTGAACTGACTAGAAAACTTAGAAAAAGAGACTGATTACTCCTTGGGTGGCAGCAGCTGAACCTTATCAGCAACATGATGAGACCCAGGTAAATTAGATAAGCATCAAGGCAATGGGCTAGTTTGAGTGTATCAGGTGGTTCTCAGGAAAATGAACCATGATCCCTACTGACCCTAAACACCACCATAGTCCACTGGTCGGTGGGAGCCATAGGAATCAAATGATAGACTTTTGTTCCCAATCTGCTTAACTGTGGGCATAGTGACTCCATAGGCACATCCTGTGGTTATTTTTCCTTTCATGAGTGCCTAGTTGTATTAAATTCACTGGGCCACTGGCAAAATTCCCAGAATCTCTCTGATCCCATGGAGAGAATTATTATGGTGGAAGGAGCCAGTAGAAGCCCCTGGAGTTTTCCTTTCTTACCACAATGATAAGCCAAATATAATATTTCATCCACAGAGTAATTTCAGATATTACTGTCATCATCAAAGGTTTGAAAGATGCGGAGGTATTGAGTCCTATCATATCCCCATTTAACTTTTCTTTTTGGGACTGTGCAGAATTAAGAATGGGTGTTTCAGAATAACAGTGGAGTATCATAAACTACCAAGTAGTGACCCCAATTGTGGCTATTGCTCCTAATGTAGCCTCTCTCTTAGAATAAATTAATACATCTCCTGGCATCTGAAATGCAGCTATTATTCCAATGTATGCTTTTACTGTATCCCAATAATCATAAAAAGGGGAAACAGTTCCTTTTCACTTGTCATGGTCAACAGTCCAACTCTCATCAACCCACAGGACATGACGTTGGTCCACTACCTTGGAGACATAATGCAGAAAGAACATGGTGAGCAGAAAATACCAGGTCCCCTAGGCGCCCTAGATACGACACACACATTCCAAAGGATATGAGAAAAATTCCATAAAATCCGGGGTCTACACATGTCAGGATATCTCTTTTAAAGCACTCATTGCCCCAAAGAAAGAAACACCCTTATTTCTGGGAATCCAGAGTTTGAAATATGTCATGATATCTCTAAAGCCACCACTGCCACTAAGACAAAGATACAGCAGCTATGGACCTCTATGAATTTTGGAGGCAACATATACCAAAGTGGATTTATTGCTCCAAAATTAACAAGTAATCCAGGCTCTTGCTAGCTTGCAGTGGAGCCCAGGTGGTCTAGACTGCAGACAAGCAGCTCTCCCACTTGACCTTTATGACCCAGTGGATTCAATGACTCTTTTAGTGCCTGCAGGTGATCAGGATGCTGTGTGGAGACTGTGGCAGTTCCACTTTGTTGAATTGCAGTAGAAGCTCCCAATGTTTTAAAATATAGAAGGTTTTAATTGAATACCACATCCAGTTAGACACCAAATGCCTGATCATGGGATATCAGGGGAGAATGTAACCTGCCGTGCATCATGAAGCAGGTGTTGGCTGAAACAACAACCCATAAAATAGGGTGTTCTTTATCAGTCAAGTGTCATTGCAAGAAACAGAAAATCACTCTAATTATGTGATGCAGGATGGAATTTAACACAGGAAGTTAGTTGCTCCAAAATCATTGGAAATGTTGGAGGAAAGAGTTCTAGTGTATGCCTCAAAAAATTACCTTTAAAATACTATATAATTGAATACTAAGACTGCCACTTACAAAATTGAGTTCAAGAACACACAATAGGAACTACAATCTAGGAATCAGGAGGCCAAAATCAGGAAGCCCCCATTGCAGCTGCTACCACAAATGGCTCTAACACCCAGACACTGAAGATTAAACTTGAGAATTCTCCAGGTGGAAGAAGTTATGTCTCCACCAAATTGATTCCTAACAGAAAACAGCCAAAAGGAATGAATATGGCCTTTGCTGTACTTCTCCTTTCCAACCGATGTGTGATTGTATTTGAAATGTAGTTCTAAAGCAGTCTGGGATTTGTAGGTTTTATCTTTATGGTATCTGCAGATCAGGATGTCTCACTTCAAGGAGGGTGGAATGGTATCTGAGTGAGCAAATCAGCCCCAGCAGCATGTCATTACCAAGGGAATTGTAATGTATGAGAGAAAACATGAACCATCCTGAAGGCAAACTTAAATTACATGAGCAGATGGTTTACACTCCCTGTGCACCAATCCAAGCAGCACTGCTAGCCCATCCTCAACCTACTACCATAGCTTCATTAGGAGATCCCTTAAGTGAAGACACTTTACCATGTACCTATAGGGATTAAAGTAGCAGCCATGTGTAAATTCACTGTATTTCAAGGGAAAGTTTGGCTAGACCTGAGATATGGCTGAACTGAGATGAGCAAATTGTCCCCTTTGCTTCACTAATAAATGCATATGATAATCTTTTGTTGCCTGGATAATAAGTATAGGCTTTTTACTATCAGTATAGGTGTTCATTATTAATGGTCTCATCCTCAGCCTGATTATGTTTAGGAGTTACTGTTTTCATTTTGCACTGAGATGTGCTTTATCATTCTCTCACTTTCCAGCCTAGAATCAGGAGGTAGAAAAAAGCATGAATCTCTGCTCCTCCTTTCTGGCCAGGTCAGACCAATTTATAGTGAGCATCAGTTTTCCCATGGTTCTTCCACTTTACACTAACAGTATCCAAGTATGTTTTAGTAAGTACTTTTTGAGAACTAAAATCTGTTAGGCAATGTGCTAGCTGCTGAGAATGCAATAATGAGAAAAAAACAGACTTATTACCTGCCCCCATATAATTTACTTGGGTATACACTCAAAACTGCAAATTATTGAAGTCATGATAAATTACTGAAACAGAGGGAGAGTGTATTGTCCTGGGTTGGGGAAAGTTATTTATGACCTTTTGAGCAATGATCCAACAAGTCTCTTGGAGGTTATGGAGCTACTCTCCGTGGGGCTTTCCATGGATTATAGGGCTAATCCAGGTAGCCAAATGCTGAAAGGTAAAAAATACGGAGAATATAGTAGTTAATGGATCCTGCTTAAGTGATGTAAATGTGATTGCTCCACATCATTAGCACTGGGGCAATACAATGAGTGAAGCCATTATAGGTTTATCAATAATTGTTCCCTGATTGATGTGCTGGTGATCACAAATCTTTAAGGTAGGTCACCAGGAAGCAGCTCTGCCACTTCATTCTTTTGTAGTCTCCCATTTTTATTATATAAATTATCCATACACAGAACTACCAGGTGAGTCTGATAAAATTTATATGTTGTAGTACAAATTATTCATATACATTATAAAACAGAGTATGCCAATCTTTTTCATCCATTTTCTTACCCATTTTCCCTCTCCTCCAAATTATTTTGAACCAATTCCTGGATGTCAGTATCACTTCATCCATAAATATTTCAGGATGTATTTCTAAAAGATAATTATCATTATAAAATATAATCATAATTCTTTATTATACCTCCTAAAATTATATAATCCATTAATATCACTAAATATTCTATAAACCTCACATTTCTTTTATTGCCTCGTAAATATTTTTATTTGAATCAGGACCACAATAAAGCCCACAAATTGCAATTAGTTGCTATGTTTCTTTTTTAATACTTAGGATTCCTCTCCCCTCACACTGAGGATGAACTCTGGAGTAAAATGTATTTTATTTGGCTATAGACTTGTAAGTGCTCTTTTAATTTCCTTACAGTTTATTCATTGAAGAAACTGGCTCATCTGTCTCGCAGTTTCTGAAGGTCTGGATTTTGCATACTGTATCATAATGTTGTTTTATAAAACATCCCTTGACCTCTTGTAATTTCTGTGAATTGATGGTTAGGTCTAGAGGCTTGATCAGATTTAGGTTATAATTTTTGGCAATACTACTTCAAAAGCAGTATTACCTATTTCTGTCATGTGACATATTTTCTGGTTGTCTCTCTTTCTGTGATAGTAACAATCATTGGTGATAATTGCTTAGAACCATTGTTTCATTAGGCATTGCAAAATGCTATCTAATTCTATATTCCTTCCTCATTACTTAGTCTAAATACCTTTATAAAAAGAAACCTCTGCTCATCAATCTGAGGAACAGTTCATATAGGAAAGGCAGGTAAATGCTTAATTCTTTCCCTTTATTATCACTTTTCAAAATAAAAAGTTTGGGTGTACTCATTTTTGTTTTCCAGTTCTTTAAGGTGTCTGGCATGAATTGAAGTGTGCTTTCATATTGTTTTAATCAAAAATATAATATTAAGAAATCAGTTATCCAGAGAATAATGTTTTTTCTCTAACTTTTTCTGACCAGTCTCAAATTCAGAGATTATCATGGTATTCAATGGATAAGATTAATACTTAAACCTTTTAAAGCAAATTTGCCACTACATGATGATATATGATGAAGAATTCTGAGGCCTCAAATCCTTATTATTCTTATTCAGATTTTGAACCATAGATCTCAAATTCCCATGTGGAAAAGAAATCCCACAAAGCACAGCCCTATAAGCCCTTCTACCTAGTTGATCAGCCCTCTGTCTGGCCTAGGATGTAATCCAAACTTTAGATTTTCATGATGTAATGTAATATTTGCCATTTGCACATTGTAGAAACAAGGGTCAGCTTGGCTTTAAGTCATCCTGGGGCTTTAGCATAAAGGAACTATTGAAAACAAGAAAAAGGCAGAGGCCATATTTATAATAGCTCTTGCTTCAATTAAGGAAAACTAACCCATAAAGAGGAGGTGTCCAGTGAAGACACCTAGTAAGTGAGGAGAACCACCAGATCCCAGGGTTGAGAACCAGGTATTAATCCAAATCTCCCTTCCCTACTCCCAAAATTTAAACACAGGCACACATGCACACTTATATACCTGTGCACACAACATGTTCAAGCATATGCATCTTCCCTATAGCTTGAGGCTGCAAAAGGATTTCCTAACTTTGTCAGAATTGGGACAGGCAGGAATTAAACCCAGGCCTGTGTGACTCCAGAGGCGAACTCTTTATCACCACACCAGACTGCACCACTATTTGCTTTTTAGTCTCAGCTTCTGCAAGCTATCTCAATTCCTTCCTTAGAATGGCTAGGACATTTGAAAAAATTAAAAACATATATATATATATATATATATATATATATATATATATATATATGTTTATATTATACAAATTATATATATATAATTTTCTATTCCTTGCCCAATCTCCTCGGTATCTATAAACAACTTGAGAATAGGGGCTGTGGCTTCTTCACCATTGTAACCGGTGACTAGCACATGGTAGATATACAATAAATGTTTATTAAATGAATGAATCAGTTGAAACAAATGGGCCTGAATGAAAGAATGAACAAAGGAGTGTAGGAACAGAAGAATGAAACTGTGATAATCTGCTTTCAAAGCTACCCATGGAAGATTTTTCAACAATTATATTAATTCCATAAATATTTTGAACAATATATGGTGAATGAGTGATCCTATCACAAGAGTAAAATGGCTTACTCTAACTAATAAATAACCTGGATATATGTTCAAATTCAAATTCCTATAGAGCAAATTCCTATATTCAAATTCCTATAGAGCAAATTGAACTCGGAAGCTACAAGCAGAGCAGGCATTAAAAAATTTTTAAAAACACCATGATGTCCTACAAAAGAATACTACCAAAGAAATCTAGATCTAGACATTTGATCAAATGATTAGTCATTGCACTGATTTTTTTCTAGTATGAAAGGAAATATTACACTAGTACAAACAAATACTAAGAATTTACTGAGAAGCTAATAGCTAGCTCTTAATATTCGTATAGAGCCATTTGGTTTGGTTTGGTTTTATTTGTTTTATTAATATGTGTGTTGTTTTGTTTGTGTTTTCCATCCCAAAGGAAAGAGGAGAAGATAACTTAGGTAACATTCATCTTCTATGAGCCAAACACAGTGCCAGGTGGTTCCAAAATGACTCTGTCAATATGTGTTAATATAATTGTTTTTAAAATAAGGAAATTGAGAATCTGAGGTCAAGCGCTTTGTTCAGAGTTTTAAAGCAACTTAAATGGTGGACCCAAGATTTGAATAAAGGTCTGTGTCCCTCAAAGCCCACTGTCTTTCTAAATAACATTCAGCACTGCTTCTCAGACCAAAGTCACATTTTTCCCTTAATAGACTTCATATTTTAGAACAGCTTTAGATTTACAGAAAAATTGAGAAGATAGTACAGAGAGTTCCCATATCGCCCATATGGTACATTGGCCACAATTAATGAACCAGTAGCATAGTTTATTCAGATTTCCTTGGTCTTTATCAAATGTCTTTTTCTGTTCTAGTATTCCATCCATGTACCACATTCCATTTAGTTCTTATGTGTCCTTAGGCTCCTCTTGACTGTGACAGTTGCTCATACTTTCCTTCTTTATGAAGACCTTTACAGTTTTGTTGTGTACTGGTAAAGTATTTTGTAGGATGCCCTTCTATTGCAATTTTTTTTTTTTTTATTTTGTTAGTCACACATACATGTACAAAATACATATACATAAACAAGGTAAATTTGCCCATTCTAACTACTTTTGAGTATACAATTCAGTGGTAATAATTACATTCACACTGTTGTGCTATCATCACCATCACTAAATATCAAACTACCATAAAACCCAGCAATTCCACTTCACGCCATATCCCTCAAAGAATTGGAAAACAGGGACTCAAACAGATATTGCACACAAACGTTCATATCAGCATTATTCACAATAGCCAAAAGATGGAAGCAACCAAATGTCCATCAGCAGAGAAATGAGTAAACAAAATGTGGTGTATACATACAATGGAATATTATTTTGCCATAAAAAGGAATGAAGCTTTGATACATGCTACTACATGTATGAACATTGAAGACATCATGTTGCGTGAAATCAGCCAGACACAAAAGGACAAATATTGTATGATTTCACTCATATGAATTAACTAAAATACACAACTTTTTATCTCCCTTTGAAAAGAACATCAGTGGACTCGGCATTATTAGTTAGTATTTCTTAAGTGCCTCCATAGAGTTCAAACAGCACTTAGCAGACCCTTAATAAAATAGATATGAAGCTCTGCTCCTTCTGTGGGCTTCCTTTCTAGCAACACATAGAGGAAAAGATGGATATGAAAATAAGAATAGAAATAACATGATACAAATAGAAATAATGTGATACAAAATAATATGATACAAATATGATACAAATAATATAATACAAATTCATAAGCATATGAATAAGGAACATAAGAGAATGAGAGGAGCCCAGAAGGAAAGAAAGTATGTTCAACGATCATTGTTGTCTTTTCAAGGTGCATGGGTTTGCATATATGTATTGACTTCTTTCTAATCACTTTAGATATGTAATTGTTCTATTTCTGAGTCAATCAACATGTGAATAGTAAAGCTTTGGCAAAAATTAGTACGCCAACAGTTACTCATAAAGCAGAATTGTTTTATTAACAATAAAATTCCTGTAGAAATAAGTTATTTTAACTAAATGGATTTCCTATCATCTCTGTTTCTAAAATATCTCAATGCATAATATGATTATCCTTAGAATTATTCTTTCCCACTGATGACACTATTTAATCATACAGCATAACTATCCAAACTGATGTGGGCTTTGTTGGTGTTCAGAAAGCTTTTGGCTGATAGTCAAGCTTTACCCTATATTAACTTTCTATCACTGAACATTAAAATGTAGATATCTCTCTTTTCAAACATTCAACCCTATTAAATAAAAGGAAATTTTTTTATCTTTCATCTACTCCTAGAGCACCTAAAGAATGTTCATTATTCATTCATGCAACACATTGTAGTAGGAGAGTTTATTTATGTCATTTATGGCTCTCATCACAACCTGCATATTAGATATGATAATTTCCATTTGCCCAAAGTCACCCAGTCATTAAATGACAGGGTCAAGATTTTAATCCAATCGGTCTGAATACGAAACCACCATATTACCCACCCTTCCTAATAACTTGCCTAATAAAGATTGTCAATGAGAATTTTCTGAACTAGAAATAAAAATGTAGAATCAATACCACATTAAGTAGCTGAAAAGATTTTAATAGCTTTATGTAGGTGAGGACCCATAAGAAATTGTACAAGTATTTCTTAAAATGTATAAACTCTAATCTCTAATAGCCCTTGATTCTTTTTTATGGAAATGTTCACATTATAGGTAGAGTGCATATACCCTTGAGCAGATTTAGGGTGCTGACAGACTGATAACTAAGAATAATAGGAGGGAATGGGCTAGAGAAGATTGTATTATTCTTTAAGCTGATTCAGGAAAGCAGCTCTCTAGCAAACACAAAAATATTTTTTCCTCTGTGATGATTAAAACCCTCCCATTTTTTTTATCTCCCCACCAATATCTGAGAGAAGCAAAGCACTTCAATCTTCTTCTCTATTATATGTAACCCTGGCTTTGGCTGCCAGTTTGCAAACGGTGGTGGAGACCCCGAAAGTAGGGGATCAAATGTGTCTTCCAGGTCATCCTATGGAGAGCAAACTAGTTTTTTTTCTGCCAAGCAAACACCAGACAGTTGACAGTAGCCACCTGGAATGCCACACTGGGGAGAATTCTGAGCTTTATTGGAGTTTGTTGAACAAGTAGCAATGTCTGTCATGGGCCCCCTATGGGAGAGTGACTGCAGATTTGCAATGTATCTACCATCCATACCTTAAGCTCTGTCACATTAAAGATACAAAAATAGCTGGGACTTGCCTGCAAGCCCTCTGACTCTTATAAGGTTATGCACTGGCTTTCTATGGATTTCTGTATCCACACATCATACATTTACCATTAAGAATGAAAATTCAGCTAGCTACCTTCTAACTGAGACCAGGGAGTAGAATGGAAGAAGAGGGAGCAGAGATCCAGCCCTGAGAATTGTCTGAATATGGTAGCGTATTGGTGTGCTAACCAAAGACAGAGCTTGGCCAAAGAAGAAATAGCAGGGTGCAGGCAACAACAAAAATTGGTAAAAGGGACACATCTAAGCACAGGAATTAGGAAACTAAATGATATCAACCCAAAGTACAGAGACATTGCAGGGAGACAGCACAACATAGTGATTACATGAATGGGCTCAAATCATACTTACTTACTTCTGATTTGACATTGGGAAGTTGCTTAACCTTGCTGTTTCTCAGTTTCCTCATTTCTAATATAGGCCTGAAATACCTATTATATAGGGCTATTGTAAGAACTAACTGAGAGAATTCATATGAAGCATTCAGAATAATACCTGGCACTTGGTTCACTTTCAACAAGTGTCAGTAGTTGTCATCATTGGTATTATTATTATCAGGAGTGCTTACAGAAGCATGACCCAGGAAACCAGAAAGGAGCTCAAAGAATAAACACACAAGCCATACATAGAAATCTTCAGTATGTGCCTCCAGCTATCTTTTTTCCCTATTTATTTTATTTCTGCACACTAGGGCTTTAAAGGGGCCAAACAGCCTGTGACAACTTTGGCAAGCTATTAGGAGATGCCTTTGTGTGGGCATTTCAAAAGACACCTGTGGTTGTCTTCGGTCAACCTGGAGTGGTTGGCTGCTTCTATCTAAATCTGGCCTTGTGCCCAGCCCAACCGGCTAAGGAATGGCCCTGGCAAACCCCTTGTGCTTGTTTGAATGTATTATGTCCCCCCAAACGCCATTATCTTTGATGTAATCTTGTGTGGGCAGACCTATCAGTGTTAATTAGATTGTAATTCTTTGAGTGTTTCCATGGAATGTGCCCCACGCAACTGTGGGTGATGACTCTGGATAATTTCCATGGAGGTGTTGACCTGCCCATTCAGGGTGGGCCTTGATCAGTGGAGCAATATAAATGAGCTGACAAGCAGAAGGAACTCAGTGCAGCTGTGAGTGACATTTTGAAGAGGAGCTACAGCCAAGAGTGATACTTTGAAGAAAGCACAGGAGCTGCAGATGAGAGACAGTTTGAAGATGGCCGTTGAAAGCAGACTCTTGCTCCGGAAAAGCTAAGAGAGGACAAACTCCCCAAGAGCAACTGAGAGCGACATTTTGGAGAGACACTGAAGCCTAAAGAGCAATGTCCTGGGAGAAAGCCATTTTGAAACCAGAACATTGGAGCAGATGCCAGCCACATGCCTTCCCAGGTAACAGAGGTTTTCTGGACACCATTAGCCATCCTCCACTGAAGGTACCCTTTGTTGATGGACACTTTATGGCCTTAAGACTGTAACTGTGTAACCAAATAAACCCCTTTTATAAAAGCCAATCCATCTCTGGTGTTTTGCATTCTGGCAGCATTGGTAAACTAGAACACCCCTGTATGGATTCACTGCCTTGTGTTGCCAGACAGCCCTCTATGTTGCCATCTCCATGAGCTCAGCTTTGTTGCCTAAGAGATTATAAAATGTTAAAGTTTAAAACCACCAATTCTCTCCCGCTGGTTACAGAGATGATGATATCCAAGTCCAAGTAAAAGTATGACTTGTCCAAATTCCACATCTAATCACAGCTACAGTCAGGTTCCCTAATAACGACAGAATACCAAAGTTTTTTAGAAAGGGGTAAGAGAAAATGCCCCTCTGAAAAATTCTATCAACTTCCCTCTTCACTTTCAAGAGGAAGAGATGATAGTGGCCTCACCTCTGTGCATGCCAGTAAAGCTGCAGAATGAATCAATCTGACTGAAAATTGTTTCTAGGGCCAAAATTCCAGCAAATTATTTTTTTAATGTTCATTTTATTGAGATATATTCACATACCACACAGTCATACAAAACAAATCGTACATTTGATTGTTCACAGTACCATTACATAGTTGTGCATTCATCACCTAAATCAATCCCTGACACCTTCATTAGCACACACACAAAAATAACAAGAATAATAATTAGAGTGAAAAAGAGCAATTGAAGTAAAAAAGAACACTGGGTAACTTTGTCTGTTTGTTTGTTTCCTTCCCCTATTTTTCTACTCATCCATTCATAAACTAGACAAACTGGAGTGTGGTCCTTATGGCTTTCCCAATCCCATTGTCACCCCTCATAAGCTACATTTTTATACAACTGTCTTCGAGATTCATGGGTTCTGGGTTGTACTTTGATAGTTTCAGGTATCCCACCAGCTACCCCAATTCTTTAGAACCTAAAAAGGGTTGTCTAAAGTGTGCGTAAGAGTGCCCACCAGAGTGATCTCTCGGCTCCTTTTGGAATCTCTCTGCCACTGAAGCTTATTTCATTTCCTTTCACATCCCCCTTTTGGTCAAGAAGATGTTCTCCGTCCCACGATGCCAGGTCTACATTCCTCCCCAGGAGTCATATTCCACGTTGCCAGGGAGATTCACTCCCCTGGGTGTCTGATCCCACGTAGGGGGGAGGGCAGTGATTTCACCTTTCAAGTTGGCTTAGCCAGAGAGAGAGGGCCACATCTGAGCAACAAAGAGGCATTCAGGAGGAGGCTCTTTAGGCACAATTATAGGGAGGCCTAGCCTCTCCTTTGCAGCAACAGTCTTCCCAAGGGCAAATCCCGTGGTAGAGGGCTCAGCCCATCAAACCACCAGTCCTCTATGTCTGTGGGCATGTTAGCAACCATGAAGGTAGGGCAGGCCAATACCCCTGCATTCTCCACCAGCTCCTCAAGGGGGCTCCAGCAAATTATTTTAACTTAGTTTGCTCTAGTGTAACATTTACCAAATACCCAGATACTAATTACACTGATTCCCGTAATTTCCAAACTCAGTGGGTATCAACAGAAAGAAGATACCTGTATTATGTTTTTATGAAGAATTTCTGAGGAAGCATATACTTGCTGAAGGCTTTTGAGTTATTTGGGTGAGCTGGTCTTCATAACAACTCTGGAAAGTAGGTTGTTAGGATCTCCACTTTACCTAGAAAGGGCCCAGTGATCACTTAAAGTTTCACTGCAGTCATTAGCAGAAAAAGGATTAAAATTCAAGACTGGCTCACTTTGGTCACTATACCAAGTTGCTTTTCATGTAATTGTACTGTAATATTGTCTTCTTTCATATATAGAGCTCACCACATGGTGTTCAATAGTTTCCCAAAGAATCCAAAGAACATTTCTGTTTAATGTAAAGAGACACCATTATAAAATGATAACTAAAATGACTAGGAGAACTACTATCCAGGATTAAAATAACAACATGCCCAAGCTAGCCAGCTTTCCTAAGAAATGCCATGTAGCAAAACACAGATGCCTGGACAATGGGAAATCAAAGGGAGCAGAGAAAACAAAAGCTCCATTCTATATTTATTGCACATTCATTAAATGTCAGGCACAGTGTTAGATGTATAACAAGATGAATGAGATATGATCCTTGTTCCCAGGATGTTTGCTTGCATTGAAGGGAGACAGACACATAAGAGATGATTTCACTATATGTGGGAAGTGCCAGACAAAAGTATAAGAGTTTACCATGAGAACATAGAGGCAGGGCCCCTACCAGAATGAGGGAACCACTGAATGCTTCAGGCAGGAGGAAACCACTGCATTTAGGTATGAAGAATGATTTGGAGCTAGTCATCTGAAGAAAACAGAACAGAAGAGTAAGGATTGGGGACAGAGGGAAATAGTTTATGCAGCAAGAATATCATTAGCAAAGGCATAAAACAGTAAACTGGATGTAAGACAATATGATCAATTCCACATTATCAGAACATAAAGTGCCCAGCAGGAGATGCCTGGGAGAGAGATCTGAAAAGTAGGCAGGGGTCAGGTCATGGACAGCCACATAAGCCATTAAAAATAAAGGATTTTATCTAATAGGTAGTAGGCAAATTAAGAAAGGTGCAAAAAGATAAGAGTGATGAGAATAAAAATCAAAGACAGTAAATAACATCCTATAGAGTCTTACAAGTGAAAAATAGAAAGAAAATATTGAGAGGGAGCAGGAGCTAGTGAAATAACTCTTAAATAATTAAAAACGTCAATAAAGCAAAATGTCATAGGAGGAGACGACCTGCTGTTTGATAAATGAGATAAAATTGGAGCTCTTATCTTCATAGTAGGAACGTGTGTGCTTAAGTGCTAAAATGATTTGTCTTACCCAGAGCCATGTGGAAATTCTTCACTGCAAATATATTGTAGGACAAAATTGTACTATTAAGGACCAAAACTGGCAAGACCTTTTTCGACCTACACTTTATGGTCAATACAAGCTTTGATTTACAAAGGTCCAATATACCTTCTTGTTGATTCCCAATAATGTATTAAATAAATATTCATTTGTAAATTAGAATAGCATATCGGTGAAAATAGAGATTTGAAAGCTTTTTTTTCCTTTGCCTTTTCCACAAGTAGGTGGCATTTTATAAACAGTTGGGGGGGGGGACAAACTGTATCATCTAAATCACAGAAATGGTTATTAATAAGTGAAATGAAGAGAGAAAACTATCCAAATAAAACCCATCCTAATTCTAGTTGTGTAAATTCAGTAATGCTCATTTCTTAGCAATTTAGTCTGTTTTTCTGCCTTATTTTTCACAAGTCATTTAAGCCCAGAGAGCTGGCATCAGTTGCCCTCTACTTATCTGGCCAAATGAACTACACAAATTCTGTGTTTTTTCCATAATTCATGGCAGGACACACAGAAAGGAAGAAGAGATGAGCTTTAATGTGAAGTGGCCCCTTCTACACTCGCTGTCCTCTTTGCTAAGATTTTCAATTGGAATAAATAAGAATAAAAAAACACCTCACCATTAGACAAAATCCAGCACCCCTTCTTGATAAAAACACTTAGAAAAGTAGGAATAGAGGAAAACTTCTTCAACATTATAAATGGCAAATATGAAAAGCTTACAGCTAAACTCCTACTTAATGGTGAAAGACTGAAAGTTTTCGCTCTAAGATCAGGAATAAGACAAGGAGGCCCAGGGTCACCATTGTTAGTGAACATTGTGCTAGAAGTTCTAGCTAGAATAATTAGGCAAGAAAAAGAAATAAAAGGCATCCAAATTTGAAAGGAAGAAGTAAAACTTTCCCTATTGGCAGGTGACATGATCCTATATACAGAAAATCCTGGAAAATCCACAACAAAGCTCCTAGAGCTAAAAAAAAAATTCAGCAAAGTGACAGGGCACAAGATCAACATGCAAAAATCAGTAATGTAGTGTTTATATACACAAGCAATGAACAATCGAAGGAAGAAATCAAAGTAAAAATTCAGTTAAATTAGCAACTAAAAGAATCAAGTATGTAGGAATAAATCTAATCAAGGTTGTAAAGGACTTGTACACAGAAAACTACAAAACGCTGCTAAAAGAAATCAAAGAAGCTCTAAATAAATGGGAGAACATTCTGTGTTCATGGCTTGGAAGACTAAATATCATTTAAAAAGTCAATCTTACCCAAAGCAATTTATAGATTCAACACAATCCCAATCAAAATTCCAACAACCTTCTTTGCAGAAATGGAAAAGCTAATCAATAAATGTATATGGAAGAGTAAGGGAACCAAAATAGCTAAACCCATTGTTCTAGTTTGCTAATGCTGCCAGAATGCAAAACACCAAAGATGGATTGGCTTTTATAAAGGGGTGGGGGTGAGGGTTATTTAGTTACACAGTTACTGTCTTAAGGCCATAAAGTGTCCAAGACAATGCCTTGACAATCATGTACCTTCACTGGAGGATGACCAATGGCGTCCAGAAAACCTCTGTTAGCTGGGAAGGCATATGGCTGGCACCTGCTGGCTCCCAGGTTGTGTTTCAAAATGGTGTTCTCCAAAATGTCTGTATCAGCTTCCAGTGGCCATCTTCAAAATATCTGTCTCAGCTCTAGCTCACCTAAGCTCCTTCTGTCTGAGCTTATATAGTGTTCTAGTAAACTAAGCAAGGCTGAATGGGCAGGGCCACGCCTCCATGGACATTATCCAATCAGAGTTATCACCTACAGTTGGGTGGGTCACATCTCCATGGACATTGAACCAATAGGTTCCAACACATTCAACACTAATACATCTGCCCCCACAAGAATGCATTAAAGAATATGGCTTTTTCTGGGGGACATAAATGTACAAACCAGCACACCCATCTTGAAAAAGAATGAAGTTGGAGGATTCATGCTACCCAATCTTAAAACTTATTACAAACCACAGTAATCAAAACAGTATACTAGCACATGACAAATATACAGAGCAATGGAATTGAACTGAGAGCTCAGAAATAACCCCCACATTTATGGCCAACTGACTTTTGACAAGGGGGAAAGCCAATCAATTGGGAAAGAATAGTCTCTTCAATAAATGATGCTGGGAAAATTGGATCTCCATCTTTTTCTTAAAGAAAAAAAGAGGCTCCCTACCTCACACCATATACAAAAATCAACTCAAAGTGGATCAAAGGCCTAAATATAAGGGCCAGAACTATCAAACTCCTAGAAGAAAACATAGGGAAGCATCTTCAGGACCCTGTGTTAGGCAATAGTGTCTTAGACTTTATACCCAAAAAATAAGCATCAACAGAAAAAGTAGATAAATGAGACTGCCTCAAAATTAAAAATTTGGGGGCCTCAAAGGAGTTTATTATGAAAGTAAAACAACAACCTACACAAGGGGAGAAAAGAATTGGAAACCACATATCCAATAAAGGTTTAATTTCCAGAACATATAAAGAAATCCTTCAACTTAACAACCAAAAGACAACCTGATTTAAAAATAGGCAAAAGACTTGAAAAAACATCTCTCCAAAGAAGATATACAAGTGGCCAGGAAGTACATGAAAAAGATGCCCAACATCATTAGCCATCAGGGAAATGCAAGTCAAAACCACAATGAGATACCATTTCACACCCATTAGAATAGCTACCATTAAAAAAAAAAACACACACAGAAAATAAGTATTGGACAGGATGCAGAGAAATAGGAACACTCAATCATTGCTGGTGGAACTGTAAAATGGTGTTGCCACTGTGGAAGACAGTTTGGTGGTTCCTGAAAGCTAAGTATAGAACTAAAATATGACCCAACAATTCAACTACTGGGTATATACTCAAAATAATTAAAAGCAAGGACTTGATAGATATTTGCTCACTAAAGTTCATAGAGGCATTATTCACAATTGCCAAAAGGTGGTAGAACCCGTGTCCACCAACTGATGAATGGATAAACAAAATGTGGTATATACATGCAATGGAATATTATTCATCCACAAAAGAGAATGAAGTCCTGATATACATGACAACATGGATGAACCTTGAAGACATCATGTTGAGTGAAATAAACACAATAGGACAATTATTGTATGATCTTATTGATTTGAAATAATTAGAATAAGCAAACTCATAGAATCAGAATCTAGAATAAAGGTTACCAGGAGATGGAGTGGGGATGGGGAATGGGGAGTTAAGGTTTAAACATACAGAGTTCCTACCTGGAATGATGGAAATGTTTTGGTAATGGATGGCGGTGATGGTAGCACAACACTGTGAACATAAGTAACAACTCAATTACATGAGATTTCATATATGGTAACAGAATAAAAATTTTTTAAAAAATCCATGGAAGTACACTACACAGTGAACCCTAAATTAAGCCGTGAACTAGATAATTAATAATACAATTACAAAAATGTGCTATCATCAGTTGTAACAAATGTTCCACACCAATGCAAGGTGTTAATAATAGGGTAGTATAGGGAAAACCTGCATTTTATTCATGATTGTTTTGTAAATCCACAACTTCTTTAATAAAGAAAAAAAAATTTTTTTAAGCCCTGAGGCCATCTTGTTTGAAGCCTATTTTAGGTGCAGCTGTGATGGAATTCCTGCCACTGCAGAAGACAACTTTTTGAAGGCCATCAGATTTTTGAAATATCTTCAGCTTTTATTGTTTTATACTTAAAAAATAGAAAACATAGAGTATTTTTTTAAAAAGACAATATATATCTTTTCTATTTTAAAAGTGGAGCTTTCCCAAATTACAGACACTAGTCCTAAGAGCCCTACAGGGAGGCACACTGTATACAAGCTCCTTTACTGCCCCAACTTCCCAAGATATTCAAGACACCTAATTGGATTCATAAAAAGACACAGGAGTCAAAGTCCCCAGAAGTTAAAGACATTTCTACTCTCTAATAGGAGAGGGAGTTGTGTCCTCTGCCCTCTTTCTCTCCTCTAGGCTGAAAGTTGGGTCAATGCCTTTCTGAAAATTAAGCTACGTCACCTGAATTCATTTCCCTGTCACACACATACATACAAATGCTGCTACCTCTGACCAGGCTCAGTTTAAGTCCGATTGGCCACTTTGCAAATGTGTTCATTTCAGTTAAACAAATGGGATAAGATAGGGTTTCATTTTACTCCCTTATTTTATTCCTCTCTTAGTCTGTTTCTGAGTGTGCAGGACAGTCGTGGAGGTGCACCAGTCAGACATCCTTCAGAAGAGCCTGTTGCTGGGTACGTAGTTTACTGACAGCCCAGAGCTGCTGCCCTTTGAACCCTGAGGCCATGCTTCCACCAAGCTGCAAACAGCCAAAGAATGAGCACGGCACAGAAACCAGTTGTGCCTCATTTCTGCCCAATACGGGACTCCTCTCATGAGCAGCTTTGGCTTGGGAGCTCCCTATCATTCTGACCAAAATTTTCTCAGAACTGCTCCACAAACTGAGATCTTCTCTACCCAATCTTTCCCTCCCTCTCCCCTTTCACAGGTGTCAGAGGTGGATCATGATCTGAAGGATGTCTCTGCCTCTTCTCTCTATCCCCCTTTATTCTTCAAAGGAAATTTACCCAATAAATTTCCTGTACATCTAATCCCATCTAGACATTTGCTTCTCTGAAGGATGTGAACAAGTGACTTTGTTGACATAATGACCCAATGTCTCAATTTCCTAGGGCTGCTGTAACAAGACACCACAAACTAGGTGGCTTAAAACAACAGAAATTTTTTGTCTTACGGTTTTGGAGGCTATTGGTCCGAAACCAAGGTATCAGTAGGCCATGCTCCCTCAGAAACCTCTAGCGAAGTATCCTTTGCCTCTCCTAGCTTCTAGACTTTGCCAGTAATCCTTGGCATTCCTTGGCTTCTTCCAAAAAATGTTTATGACATGAACTAAATATTGATACTAAAACTGAAAAAAGTTTATGTAAAAACAGAAAAGTATCAACCAATCTTACTTATGAATATTGATGCGAAAATTGTGGTAAAATGCTAGCAAAGAAATCAAATGGCACCTGAAAATAGTAGCACTCCATAACCAAAAGAGGTTTATTCCAGCAAAGTGGGGATATGATAACATCAGGAAATCTATTTACATAATTCATCCTATTAAGTTGCTAGGGAGAAAGAAATATCTCCACATATACTGAAATTATTTGAAATATTTTAATATTCATTCCAAAAGCTTCTCAGCATGATAAAATATATCTCCCTCAACCCTAAATGAAGCCTACACTTAATAGAGAAATCTTATGAGCATCCTCATTAAAGTAGGAAATGAGACAAGATGGTATTCTACCATCACTACTATTTAACATGTTCTCGCAGTACTATCCAATGCCAGTAGATAAGAGGGAAAAAGTTAGTTATAAAATAAGAAAAAAGATTTAAAATAATCATTATTATCACAGATATATTTGTATTACTGAAAAACTCAGTGGGATGGTTTTTAAATTAATATACAAAAAAATAGCCTTCATATAGGGAAAAACATTATTAAAAATTATAATGAAAGAAAAGACTCTTACAATAGCTACAAAAATATATAAATTTATATAACAGGTATTTAAGTTCTAGATGAATGAAACTTTGAAAGCTGGCGAGGAATACATAACAAATGGATCATGAACAAATGGGCAGCCACTGCATTTTTGTAGATGGGAAGATGACTCAACATCATAAAGTTGCCACTTCTTTCTGAGTTAAATCACAGATTCAATATGATCCCAATTATATTACAAATAGGATTTTTTTTAACTAGACACAGTAAATCTAGAGCTTATGTTGAATTATAAGCAGTAGGAATAAGCAGGGAAATTATGAAAAAGAGGAAGAAATGAGGAAAACTACCTCTATCAGATGCAAAATTTAAATTTAAGCATATGAATAAATAGGTCAATGGGGGGAAAAACTAGAAATTCCAGAAATAAATACACGTATATATGGGAATTTTTCATATGATAAGAGTGTCATTCCGATAAATAAGAGAAGGATGAATTGTTTAATAAATGGTATAACAGCAGGTGGGTAGTCATCTGGAAAAATTAAGTTGCATTTGTTCTTTATGCCTTATTATCAAAATAAATTCCAAATAGATAAAATATTAAGTAAAAAATGAAACCATAAAGAAGTAGAATAATCCATGGGAAAACATTTATTAATCTAAATATGGGGAAGGCCTTTATCAATGCCCCAAGCCCAGAAGAGGAAATCTAACTTCCTCAGCAAACATCACTCCTGGCTACATCAGTCATGGATGGGTGGCAGCCCAGAATTCCCATTCAGAGCTATGAATAGGGCTGCTTACAAATAAAGGGCATCTCTAAACAAGAAGGGCAGAAATAAACTAAGCTGGCAAGGAGGGGATCATATACAAACCCTGCCTTTACAGTGGATGGATGACTGTAAGCTACAATTAAATGATACCAAGAATGAAACTTTAAGTTTTATGACTTAGTGTATTAGTCAGCTAATTCTGAAAAAAGAAGAAAAAAAAATTACCATTAATTTAGCATCTATTTATTATCTCATAATTCTGGGGGTCAGGAGACCAGGCATAGTTTAACTGGGTCCTCTGCAAGGCTGCAATGCAGGTTTTAGCCAGGACTGGGTTCTCATTTGAGCCTCTATGGGGGAAGAATCTGCTTTCAAGTTTGCATGGTTATTGGCAGCATTCACTTCCTTTCAGGAACTCATCCTGAGGGCTCAGTTGCTTGGTGGTTGTCAGCGGGAGGCTGTCCTCCAGCCTTGTCATATGCCATCCCACCCTCACCCCCCCACACACACACGTGTACCAAATGGCAGCTTTCTTTTTTTCCCAGCAAGGAAGAGTAAGTCTCCTTACAAGATGGAAGTTATGATCTTAGGTAATATAATCACATACATGTATCTTCATATATCACATCACTTTTGCAGCACTCTTTTGGTTAGAAGCATATCACAGGTCCCCTCCACACTCAAAGGAAAGGAACTACACAAAGGCATGAATACCAAGAGACAGGAATCCTCCTGGTGCCACTTTAAAGTCTATCACACCCAGCAAACCATAAAAGATGAAGATTTAACTTCCTGTAATCCCAAGTCTTAACACTGGTCTTCAAGTAGTTCTTTGACTTCTCTGTTTAAATATTCACCTCCTATTAGCCTGCTCTTTATGGCTAGATAATGAGTACTCCATGGGCAGGAATTATTTGATTGGCTGTTGGGAGTTTGGCTGAATCTTTTGTTTGTAACTAACCCACACCCGATTTCCATTCCACCTCCCTATTAGTTCAATAAAGTGTGTCTGAAAACTCTAAGCTGAATGCATTTCTCCATTATCCCTATCTCCATTTTAGAACTGTGTTAAGTGTTAAGGAAGTGCCTTGGAAAGAAACCTTTGGAAAGCAGACAGTGGGAAAAAGTTGGCCCTGTACTTCAAATCAAGGAGACTATATGTAGAAAGGCCAATGGCACTTTTTATATCACAATGCTAATTCTAACATCTCATTAACATTCCATTCATCTCATCTCCATTGTTATTTTCAGGACTACACATTAAAAAAACATTTGAATTCACTATTTCAGTTGGCCAAGGTAGAAACCTTTTTTTTTAACTTAGACCTTTCAAAGATTCTAAACTTAACTCCATGAAGGGTCTCTCTTGGTACTTTATTCCTTCCTACTCCTCCCTCTAAGAAAATTATTTTAAGTTTTCTTCTGCAGAAATACTATATTCCAAAATGTTTCTAGCAATGTTTGTTGGTTTTTAGATATCAAAATTCGCAGTATGCTTTTCCATTCAACTGTGAGCAAAACAATAGCAATAACATGAATAAATCCCATTTCTAACATGACATCTGGGCAGATTGGTTGGTTCTAGCAAGACACCTTATGCAGCAAAAGAAATTGTTGGCTTTCAGTTTTCTGTATGCTCTTTCTACTTGTTCCTTGAGCCTACTTATATAAAGATTTCTTTAACCATAAAGTGACTAGCTATAAAAAAATTACTAGAATTAAACATTTGTCCTTGATACACTTCACATTGTAAATAAAAAACTAAGCATATAATACAGAATCAGAGAGAGAAAAAACAATTGTTCAACCCATTCTGTTTATTAATTGCCATCTCTCCCATTCATTTTCTTTCCTTTCTTCATTTCCCCAATCTTTGCAAGGTATTACTTTGCATTCTCCCTGTTGCTAGTTCTAAATTAGCTTTTTAAATTGCTTCTACTCTGAAAGAGCTGAAAGTACTAACATAGAAAAATGGTCATAGTAAACTAAATGGAGGAGCAGAAATCAGAACAGGATTATAGTATGAGCCCAATTTTTGCATATATATATATATATATATATATATATATATATATATATATATATATGGAGAGAGATTTTAAAAAGGCTAGAAAATACATATCAAGTTTTTAATAAGAGATTGTGGGGAAAGGTGGAAATTGGGAAATAGGATAGCCACTTAATAGATAGAAATTTCCCTGCTTTCTAAAAATAAATATGCATTATTTTTACAATAAAAATTAATACTTTGAAATTCCTTTTTTTAAATATAATATCCAATTATTGCCGATGCTCTCCAATTGTTATCCTGCCTATCATTGATGAACTGCAGGATTTTGACAAGGATCAACTTTTGTGGTGATGGCTTCCCCATCTATTACCATCAAATGTCATTACCTCAAAAAAAAAAAAAATCTGCTTAAAATTCAGATCCTAAATGCATGCATCTTCCACTCAGACCTTGTAGAATTCTCCCTGTTTGTATTTCCATGGCACCTATCTCCATAGAGCCTCCTCCCAGCATTCCAGCTGGTTCCAATAAATGCAAAGCTACTTCTGCTGTGCATTGAACCTGCCTGCAAGTGTCAGGCTTCTGAATTTTGCTAGTAAATGCTCCACTCCCACCCTAGGAAAGCTGACATGCTGTTTTTTAAAAAGATTAATTATGAAAGAAATCACCACACAAATGGAAGCCCAAAGAATAATTTCAAAAACAATAATAACCAAAATAATAAAACCTTGTACTTGGAGGTACTTTATTCCTCTCCTTGTGCTTTTTTGCCCATTTTCTCTCTTGTTTCTCACACTAACTCTGTGAGCTAACAGAGTCAAGTACAGAGAGTCCCTGTTTTTTGTCACTTTGCATTTCACTGATTAGCTCTCACAACTCCACTAAAATCATAACTCTTCATTTTCTTTTCTGACTAATTTGCTTAACCATCAGTTCACCTGCATATCCAAAGAAAAACTCAGTGCTTTGCTATCTAGAGAACATAGCTGAAATAAGCATTTTTCTTCTTCTGGGAGGAAATACAGTATAGAAAGAGCATGGAAATTGCAGTTACATTTCTGATCTTATCTTGACTTTGCCACTTACTAGCGCAAGCAGCTGTGGTCAAACTACTTAACCTTCTAGGCCTCAATTTTCCCACCTGTAAAACAGGGATCATATTCCTATCTCATAGAGCTGCTGTGAGGATTCAGTGAGAACTTGGAATAAAGCAATTGCCTCAAAGAAACCTCACCAAGTATTTAAAACCTGGCAAAATCCTTTCCCTGGCCCCATCTGCTGGAGATAAAGAGTAAAGACATATTTATAATTCAGCAAAATATGGAGCTTTCAAAATGTATCCATTCTATGACCCAACATCATTTATAGAAATCCATAATACTGAAAGATAGGAATTGATTGCATTAATCTCTCTATTTTGTGGTGAGGGGAACTAAGGGATACAACTCAAAGTCATACAGCTAACTAGTAACAAAACTTCTGACTCCGAGCCCACAAAACCAAAACAGAAGATGTGCAGAATGAACTGGTATGTGCAGGTGGGGGTAACTGGTCAAAAGACGGATCAAGAGGCAATGACTGTCACCTGCATGTGAGTTGCTAGGGATGATAACAGTGGGATGAGTCAGATTCAGAAGTCCTATGAAAAGAATGTAAGCCAAATGTCAGCTGAAGTCTCCCTGTCCTTTGAGATTTACATAAAGTTGGTTCAAGCCCTCAGTATATGGGAAATCCAATACCTTCTCTAAGGCTTCTGCATTCTCATGGTCATTTCTGGCTCCATTTCTCTTTTCAGAGCCTCAGAACCCACAGCTACTTCCTCTCTCTGTCCCATTCCAACCCAGATGTAGACAGCACAACACAGACCATTTTTGTGTTTATCAATCAAACTCTGCTGAAGGTTTGGAGTAGTAATGCTTTACCTTGCTGCTATGCAAGTTATTTAAACTGAATATTGGGGAGGAGGGGCAAGATGGCGGCATAGAGAGGAGTGGAAGCTAAGTAGTCCCCCTGGAACAACTACAAAAAACCAGAAACAACTAGTAAATAATCCAGAATAACTGCAGGGGGACAAATGAGACAATCCACTCATCATACACCAACCTGAACTGGGAGGAATGCCCGAGAACACAGCATAAAATCTGTAAGTAAAACCTGCGGATCCAAGTCGCGAGACCCCCTCCCCCATAGCCCAAGCTGCAAAGCCTCGTGGTGCCAGAGAGAAGCTCTCTCCCAGCAAGAGAATATAGCTCAGCTGAGCTCCAACTGGGGTTTTAAATAGTGAGTGTGAACTGCTCACTACAGGTACGCATCCCCAAAAAACAGACAGAGGCTTTGGGTGACGACTGACCTGGGAGAGCCAGAGGGTCACCTTGGACTGGGTCTGAAGGGGACTATCTGTTTCTTTTTTGGCTCAGTGGAGAAAGCCCCAGTCATTTTCAGTTCCCAGTGCTGTGAAGCAGAGAAGGGTGGAGACAGCACAAGCAGAGAGAGAGACCATTGAAATGCTAATGACCTCTACCTGGGGGGTCTGTCTTCTCTAGGAGGAAAGGGGTGGGACCCTTTCCATTCAGAACCAGACCCCAGAGCCTGGGGGAACACGGCCACACCTCCTCACACCAGTCAAGAATTACAGGCTAACAGGCGTCACCTGCTGGGCAGAAAAGCACAGTGACACGAGGCATCAAAGGGTGGAGCAATTTTCTAAGACACACCCTCAGGGAAACCAGATACTGAATATTTCTTCCCTCTGGGACCTGAGCCTGTTCTGGTCTGGGAAAACCTGATTTGGATAACAAAGGAAACCATGCCTAGACAACAGACAATTAAATTGAATATTGGATGTCCATGCTCTGGCAAGTTCTTCAGCAGCGTGACACCAGCAATTCTTCATTAGGCCCTTTTCTGGGGGCTCCAGCTTCCCACCATGTTGCTTGGATCCCTTTCTGCCTTCAGTCTCTGTTATCTCTCAATTTTCGTACTTGACTCTAAATAGAATGTTAGGTTTCCACCTTATAAGTCTCAGCCCTGGACTTATATTTGCATAAGCAAACATTCATTAAGGCATATGAAAATTAAGGGCCATCCATTCTGGGTCTCACCCTTCCATAGCACAGATAAACTGTCCACAACTGAAGTTTCAATAGTTCCTTCCTCTCCATGGGCAAAAGCCTCTGTATATAAAAGGGAGCAGTGTAGATACGTATATTTCCCCTGACATAAATAATGCCAACTCTCCCCACAGTTCCTTCTCAAACTCATGCATAAAACTAGAAGTAGCTATAGTTAGTTTTGACTTTAAATTGATTTTTTTAAATCCTACTACTCAAAGAAACAATGAGGGATTGATACCCATTACCTATGAAGATTAAAAAAGAAAGAGAAGTCAATGATCGTGAAACTCGAGACATTGGCAGGGAAGGCAGTTAGGAAGCATGACAAAGAGTTTAGTTTTGTAGACACTGGGTCTGAAGTTCCTTGTGTTGACTACACAGAAATTTTCAGTAGTGAGCTGGACATTCAGGCTCAGAGCAGAAGGAAGAGGTCAGCATTGGAGCTTAGATGACATAGAAATCAGTATAAAAGAGATGGCTCATGAGAATGCTGTGCTCTTCAAAGAGAAAGGAATGAAAGGAAATAAGGAAAGAACAAAAGACTGAGCCTTAGGCAATGCCTACAGTTAGCAGTTGGTAGGAGGAAAAGAAAAAAAAGAACACAAGGAGCATGAGCTTTGTAGAGATTGGAAGAGAATCAAAACAGAATCAAAACAATGTACTGTCACAAAAGTCACAGCAAGAGAGAATTTCAGGAGAGAGTGGTCAGTAGTGTCAGAGGTCTCAGGTAGATCAAGGATAATTACCTCAAAAAGCATTTGAGGTCTAGCAAAACACTGCACTTTTGCAGTGTGTAGGGGATAAAATTCAGGTTGCAAGATGGTAGTAGCATTGTCTTAACATTTATTGAGTACTTAACAGGCGTAGGGTTGCTGGATAAAATACAGGATGCTCAATTAATTTTGAATTTCAGAGAAACACTGAATAATTTTTAGTATAAACATGTCCCATTTCAGATAAGCAATCTGAAATTCAAATTTAACTGGGCATCCTGAATTTTTTATTATTTGTTAAATCTGGCAACCATACATATGCCAGTCACTATGCTAAGCATTTTATGTAAGCAATTCATGTAATCACTGTAACATTCTACTCATTCAGGTATTGTGTTTTGTTTCCCTCTAACCCTGAAAACCTTATAGAAGGTACAGACCATAGAGAATACCTGCAGTTTTATATATTTGAATTGATTAACATGACTACTTATTAAGACACATTGCTGCTGGGACTACAACAGGGAACACAACAGACTCTATCCCTTTCCTTATGGAGCATATGACATAGTCTTTCTCTTTCTGCCCTCCATTAAAAGAAAGCCAATATAATCATTAAACTTGTGTCTGTGTGTGTGTATGCAATGTTTACTGTGTTATCTCTGAAGGGTTTCAAGGATCACTCAAATCTACAGTAGAATGTCCAGTGCATGACCAAAATAGACACTGTCTACAAGAGACTCACCTTAAATTCAAGGACACAAGTAGGTTAAAAGTGTGAGGATGAAATAAAAAATATATACCATGCAAACAGTAACCAAAAGGAGCAGGAGTAGGTATGCTAATATACAATTAAAGACACTTTAAGTTAAACAGTGTTACAAGGGACAAAGATGGTCATTATACACTGATAAAGGGGACAATTCAACAAGAAGATGTAACAATTATATATATATGTATACTTAACAACAACTCCCCAAAATAAATGAAGCGAATACTGATGGATTTGAAGGAAGAAATTGACAGTTCTACCTTAGTAGTAGTAGACTTCAGTACATAACTTTCAATAATGGATAGAACATCTCGACAGAAGATCAATGAGGAAAAAAAGACTTGAATGATACTCTACACTGACTAGAGTTAACAGATGTATTTAGAGTACAACAACAACTGAATACATCAGTCACTCTCCAGGACAGACCTTATCTTAAGTCTCAAAACAAGTCTCATTGTTCTGGTTTGCTAGAACTCCCATTATGCAAAATACCAGAAATGGATTGGCTTTTGTAAAGGGGATTTATTAGGTTACAAATTTACAGTTTTAAGGGCATAAAAGTGTCCAAACTAAGGCATCAATGACAGGATACCTTCACTGAACAAAGGCCAATGGCATCTGGAACACCTCTGCCAGCTGGAAAGGCATGTGGCTGGCATCTGCTGCTCCTTTGCTCCCAGGTTCCAGTTTCAAAATTTCTTTCTCCAAAATGTCTCTGGGCTTCTGTCTCTCATAGCTTCTCTCAGATCTTGCTTGGCTCTCCTGCGGCATTTCTCTTTAGACATTTGAGAGTCCTCTCTTAGCTTCTCTAGGGCAAACTCTGGGCTTCATCTCTTAGCTTAGCATCTCCAAACGTCCTTCTGTCTGCATCTCCAAGCATCTCCAAGCATCTGGGTCTGTGTTGGCTCTTAGCTTCTCCTGGGGGTGAATTCTGGATTACGTATTTTAGCTTCTCTCCAAAGTGTCTCTCTCAGCTTCTCTGAGCTCCTTCTCTCCATGAGCTCTCTTAAAGGACTCCAGTAAAATAATCAAGACCCACCTTGAAGGGCAAGTTCACACCTTCATGAAATAATTCAATCAAAAGGTCTCACCCACAGTTGGCTGGGTCATGTATCCATGGAAACATTCAATCAAAAGGTCCCACCTACAAGATTGGATTAAAAGATCATGGCTCTTCTGGGGTCCATAACATTTCAAACTGGCACACTCAATAAATTGAAAAATATTGAAATCATGCAATATATCTTCTCCATCCACAATGGAATAAAGCTAGAAGCCAATGGAAAATTCACAAATATGAGGAAATTAAACAGTGTGCTCTCAAACAACCAATGGGCTTAGGAGGAAATAACAAGGGAAATTAGGAAATATCTTGAGGCCAATGAAAATGAAAATACAAAACACCAAAATTTATGGGATGCTGCAAAGGCAATGCTGAGAGGGAAATTTATTTTCCCTCTAAATGATTCATTAAAAAAGAAGAAAGATTTCAATTCAGAGACCTAACCTCAAAACTGGAAGAACTAGGGGAGAACCTAAGATGACGGCTAGGTGAGACAGGGCAAAAAAACACATCCCTGAAACATACTAGATAAAAGCCAGAAAGTGACCCAGAACACCAGTTCCAGCGATGCACCAGCTGGACAAAGTCTGCTATATCCACAGGGACCGTGCATTTGGTGAAACCAGGAGTCTGCATTCTGAAATGAGTGAATGAGCTGGCTGAAAGTCCGGTGGCCATGCTGCAGTGTGGGGAAACCAGGGGTTGGTGTTTGGAGATGGACTAGTTCTTTTAAAAAAAAAAAACAAAAAAACCTGGGAGAGGCTGCGGATACGGCGGCGAAACCATGGAGTGAAGCATGGCAGGAATGGCTGTGCCAACACCTCAATATCTGGCGTGGAAGATAGCCCTTCCCACACCTGCCACTAATTGTCTTGGAGCCAGGAGGGCAGAGGGGAGCCAAAAGGAGAAAGAAACCACGCTCCTTGCAGCCATCTTCCCGGTGAGCTGGGAATGCTCCTGCCTGGGGCCGGAGCCACAGCCCAGAGCTGTGCCAAGGGTCCCAATGTGACGGGGAGTGTTTCCTGCAGCACCACGGACATGCCGCAATATCGGCCATGGACAGTGGCCTTTAGTGCACCTATAGCTAATTGTCCCAGAGCTGGGAAGGCAGAGCTGTGTGAAAAGGGGGAAATTAACATGCCCCATTAAGCCATCTTTACAGCAGGCTGGGAATGTCTCTGCATGGCCTGGCGGCCCAGGGCTTCCCTGGAGGGCTAGTGCACACTTGTGATGTGTCACAGCCTTCCCTCAGCAGAGGTCCTGGAAGAGCATGGCTGAGAAGGGGGACCCACTCGGAAATCCCAGGGACTCTACACCAGTATCAAGGACTTGTGGGTCAGTGGCAGAGACAATCTGTGGCAAGACTGAAATGAAGGCTTAGACTCTTGCAACAGCCTTAAATCTCTGGGAAAACCTGGGAGGTTTGATTATTAAAGCTGCCCTGCCTCCCTAACCACTTAGACACATGCCCCTCATTCAGGGTGGACAGTACCACCAACACACCCAAACTTGGTGCACCAATTGAACCCCACAAGAATCAGACACTACAAAGACAAAGTTGGGGAGAACTGACTCGAGGGAAATAGGTGACTTGCGGACGCCATCTGCTGGTTAGTTAGAGAAAGTGTATGCAACCAAGCCATAGATCTGACAAATTAGAGATTGGTGTTTTTCATATTCTTAAAGAACCCTATCAAGTATAGCAAATGCCAAGAGGCCAAAAACAAAAGAAAATTCTAAAGTATGTGATAAAACCAGGCAATATGGAGAACCCAAACCCAAACACCCAAATCAAAAGTTCAGAGGAGACACAGTACTTGAAACAATTAATCAAAGAACTAAAGACAAACAACAAGAACATGGCACAGGATATAAAGGACATGAAGAAGAGCATGTCATAGGATATAAAGGACATGAAGAAGACCCTAGAAGAGCATAAGGAAGAACTTGCAAGAGTAAATAAAAAAAATAGATGATATTATGGAAATAAAAGAAACTGTTGGCCAAAGTAAAAAGATTCTGGATACTCATAGTACAAGGCTAGAAGAAGCTGAACAATGACTCAGCGTCCTCAAGAACCACAGAACAGAAAATGAAAGAACAAAAGAAAGAATGGGGGAAAAAATTGAAAAAATTGAAATGGATCTCAGGGTTATGATATATAAAATAAGACGTCCAAATTTAAGACTGATTGGTGTCCCACAAGGGGAAGAGAAGGGTAAAGGTCTAGAAAGAGTATTCAAAGAAATTGTTGGGGAAAACTTCCCCAACCTTCTACACAATATAAATACACAAAGCATAAATGCCCAGAGAACTCCAAATTGAATAAATCCAAATAAACCCACTCCAAGACATATTCTGATCAGACTCTCAAATACTGAAGAGAAGGAGCAAGTTCTGAAAGCAGCAAGAGAAAAGCAATTCACCACATACAAAGGAAACAACATAAGACTAAGCAGTGACTACTCAGCAGCCACCATGGAGGCGAGAAGGCAGTGGCATGACATATTTAAAATTCTGAGAGAGAAAAATTTCCAACCAAGAATATTTTATCTAGCAAAACTCTCCTTCAAATTTGAGGGAGAGCTTAAATTTTTCACACACAAACAAATGCTGAGAGATTTTGCTAATAAAACACCTGCCCTACTTCAGATACTAAAAGGAGCCCTACCAACAGAGAAACAAAGAAAGGAGAGAGAGAGATAGAGAAATTTAAGACATATATAGAACATCACATCCCAAATCACCAGGACACACATTCTTCTCTAGTGATCATAGATCTTTCCCCAGAATAGACCGTAGGCTGGGACATAAAACAAGCCTCAATAAATTTAAAAAAAATTGAATTTATTCAAAGCATATTCTCTGACCACAATGGAACACAAATAGAAGTCAATAACCGGAGAAACTAGGATGGCGGCTAGGTGAGACAGGGCAAAAAATACCTCCATGAAGAACACTGGATGAAAACCAGAAAGTGACCCAGAATACCAGTTATAGCGATGCGCCAGCTGGACGAGGTCTGCTAGTATCACAGGGGCTGTATACTTGGTGAAACCGGGAGTCTGCATTCTCAAATGAGTGAGTAAGCTGGCTGGAAGACCCGCAGCCATGCAGCAGTGAGAGGAAGCCAGGGCTTGGCATTTGGAGACCTACTGGCTCTTTTTTTAAAAAAAAAAAAAAAAAGGAAAAACCCAGGAGTGGCTGCAGTTGCGGGAGTGGGAACCACACAGTAAAACACAACAAGAGGGGGCTGGGCCGGCCTCTCAGTGTCTGGCCTGGAGGATAGTCTGCTGCAGATACCCTCGGGGCCAGGGGGAAAGAGGGGAGAGCCAGAAGCTGAAAGAAACCCCACGGCTAGCAGCTGGCTCCCCGGAGGGCTGGATAAACTCCTGCCCAGGGCTGTGCCCACAGCCCAGAGCCCCACCAGTTGTCCCGGAGCTGGGAAGGAGGAGCTGTGCGAGGAGGAGGGGGTTGAGACATCCTGTTCGCCAATCTTTGCATCAGGCAGAGAGCGCCGCTGCATGGCCCAGCAGCCTGGGGCTTCCCTTGAGGGATGGCGCGCACTTGTGATGTAGCACCGCATTCCCTCAGCAGAGCTCCTGGAGGATCATGGCTGGGAGGGGGGACCCGCTCAGGGAACCCAGGGACACTATGCCAAGTCCGGTGGTTTTGGGGACAGCGAGAGAGAGGGTCTGGGGCTGAAATGAAATGAAGGCTTAGATTCTTGCAGTGGCCTTGAATCTCTGGGAACCTGAGGGATTTGAATATTAAAGCTGCCCTTCCTCCCTGGCCACCTGTACACATGCCGCACATTCAGGGTGGATGGCTCCAGCAACACACCCAATCTGAGTTCTCCAACTGAACCCCACAAGAATCATTTCCTCACACACCACAGGAACAAGGTTGATAACTGACTTGAGGGGTACAGGTGACTCACAGACGCCATCTGCTGGTTAGTTAGAGAAAGTATATGTCACCAAACTGTGTTTCTGAAAAATTAGATTGGTATCTTCTTTTTTACAACTTGAAAGAACCCTATCAAGCAAAGAAAATGCCAAGAGGCCAAAAACAACAGAAAATCTTAATGCATATGATAAAACCAGACATATGGAGAATCCAACTCCAAACACACAAATCAAGATATCAGAACAGACTCAGTACTTGGCAGAATTAATCAAAGAACTACAATTGAGGAACGAAAACATGGCAAAGGATTTAAAGGACATCAAGAAGACCATGGCCCAGGATATAAGTGACATAAAGAAGACCCTAGAAGAGCATAAAGAAGACATTGCAAGAGTAAATAAAAAATTAGAAGATCTTATGTAAATAAAAGAAACTGTTGGCCAAATTAAAAAGACTCGATATTCACAATACAAGATTAGAGGAAGCCGAACAACGTCTCAGTGTCCTAGAGTCCACAGAAGAGAAAATGAAAGAACAAAAGAAAGAATGAAGAAAAAAATCGAAAAAATCGAAAAGGATCTCAGGGATATGATAGATAAGATAAAACATCCAAACTTAAGACTCATTGGTGTCCCAGAAGGGGAAGAGAAGGGTAAAGGTCTAGAAAGAGTATTCAAAGAAATTGTTGGGGAAAACTTCCCCGACCTTCTACACAATGTAAATACACAAAGCATAAATGCCCAGTGAACTCCAAATAGAATAAATCCAAATAAACCCACTCCGAGACATATTCTGATCAGACTCTCAAATACTGAAGAGAAGGAGCAAGTTCTGAAAGCAGCAAGAGAAAAGCAATTCACCACATACAAAGGAAACAACATAAGACTAAGTTGTGACTACTCAGCGGCCACCATGGAGGCGAGAAGGCAGTGGCATGACATATTTAAAATTCTCAGAGAGAAAAATTTCCAACCAAGAATACTTTATCCAGCAAAACTCTCCTTCAAATTTGAGGGAGAGCTTAAATTTTTCACACACAAACAAATGCTGAGAGACTTTGCCAATAAAAGACCTGCCCTACTTCAGATTCTAAAGGGAGCCCTACCAACAGAAAAACTAAGAAAGGAGAAAGAGATATGGAGAATTTTAACAGACATACATAGTACCTTACATCCCAAATCACCAGGACACTCATTTTTCTCTAGTGATCATGGATCTTTCTCCAGAAGGGATCATAAGCTGGGACATAAAACAAGCCTCAAGAAATTAAAAAAAAAAAATTGAATATACTCAAAGCACATTCTCCAACCACAATGGAATACAAATAGAAGTCAATAATTTTTGAACTGTAACTCCACTATTTACTTCCTACATGATATAAAATACACAAATCCTAATGACAAATCAGTGGTTTTTGAACTCAAAGTAAAATATGTAATTTTAGCTATCAAGGTGGGGGAATGGAGGAGTATAGGAACATAGTTTATGTGTCCTATTGAAATGAAGGTGGTATCAAAGAAAAACAAGATTGTTATGGATTTAAGAGGTTAATTTTAAGCCCCACAGTAAACACAAAGTAATTATCAGAGAATATAACCATAGAGATGAAAAAGTAGAATATGGGTTAAGAGAAATGGGGGAAGGGGCAATGGGGAGTTAAGAAATGAGCGTAGGGTTGCTGTTTGAGGTGAAGGGAAATTTCTAGTAATGGATGGTGGGAAAGAGCATTACAACATTCTAAATGTGATGTTTCCACAATTGAAAAAAAAAAAAAAAACAAAAAAACTCTAAATAGATGACAATTGAATGCCAAGGATGAGCCTGGATGGGATTGGAGGATGGAGGACAGGAGGCTCAAAGGGACACAGTTGAGACATAAGGAAAAGGAAACACAGAATGTAAGCATTGTATCATTGTTGAATCTCTTGTACTTCTTAGCTGTGCTCAATAGGATTGCATAAAAGAATGTTCTTATTCATGGAAAGTGTATATGTGAATTACAGTGTTTGTTCAAGGGTGTGTGCAGCTAGCTCTCATATGTTCAGAAGACAGAGCAATAGATGATGGATGATAGGGAGGGAGCGAGGGAGGGAAAGAAATAGCAATGTGACAGCATGTTAAAGTTGGTGGATTGGGCTATCGGGGGAGGGGGGTCAGGGTATGATGGAATTCTGTGTATGGGGTTAGTATTGTTTTTGCAACTGTTCCTATAACTTTGAATTTATTTCAAAATAAAAAAAAAAGAAGTCAATAACCATCAGAGACATAGAAAATTCACAAACACCTGGAGGTTAAAAATGAGGGGGAGATGAAAACATTCCCGGTTAATCAAAAGCTAAGGGACTCCATCACCAGTAGATCAGTCCTGTAAGAAATGCTAAAGGGAATTGTGCAGGCTGAAAGGAAGGGTCACTAAACAATTGACTGAAACCACATGAAGAAATAAAGATTTCCAGTAAACATCACATGGTAAATAAATACCAATACTACTGTATTTTTTATTTGTAACTCCACTATTTACTTCTACAGGATCTAAAATACATAAACTGTAATGATAAATCAGTGGCTTTGGACTCAATGTGAAATACGTAATTTTTGACAAGAACTACATAGAGGTGGGGGAATGCAAGAGTATAGGAAAATAGTTTATGTGTCCTATTGAAGTTAAGTTGGTATCAAAGAAAAACATCTTAAATTTAAGATGTTAAATTTAAGCCCCATGGCAAACACAAAGAAAGTGTCAGAGAATATGACCCTAGAGATGAAAAGTAGAGTATGGGTTACGAGAAGTGTGGGAAGGGGCAATGGGGAGTTAAGAAATGAGTGTAGGGTTTCTGTTTGGGGTGAAGGGAAACTTCTAGAAATGGATGGTGGGAAGGTGATAGCATTGCAACATTCTAAATGTGATTAATCCCACTAATGGAATGCTAGGGAGGGGTTGGAATGGGAAGATTTTGGCTGTATATACATTTCCACAATTGAAAAAAAAAAAAAAAAAAGGCAATCTAAATAAATAATGACAATTAAATGCCAAGGATGATCCTGGATGGGATCTGAGGATGGAGGAGAGGAGGCTCAAAGGGACACAGATGAGACATAAGAAAAAAAAAAAGGAAATATAGAATGTAAGCTTTGTATCAACATTGAAATTCTTGAACTCCTTAGCTGCGCTTAATGGGATTGCATAAAAGAATGTTCTTGTTCATGGGAAATGTATATGTGAAAAATACTGTTTGTTCAAGGATGTGTGCAGCTTGCTCTCATATGTTCAGAAGACAGAGCAATAGATGATGGATGAGATAGATAGGGAGGGACCGAGGGAGGGAGGGAAAGAAAGAAATGGTGGTGTGACAGGATGTTAAAGTTGGTGGATCGGGGTATTGGGGGAAGGGGGTCGGGTATGCTGGAGTTCTGTGTATGGGGTTTGTATTGTTATTGCAACTGTTCCTGTAAGTTTGAATATATTTCAAAATAAAATTAAAAAAAAAAAAACTGGAAGAACTAGAAAAAGAAGATCAAATTAAAACCACAGCAAGCAGAAGGAAAGAAATAACAAAGATTAGAGTGGAGATAAATGGAATAGAGAACAACAAAAACAATGGAGAGAATCAACAAAACTAAAAAGTTGGTTCTTTGAAAAGATAAATAAAATTGACAAACCTTTAGCTAGACTGATGTGGTAAAAAAAGAGACAGGACAGAAATAACAACCCTGCCTAGGTAAGAAGGACTTTAAGAGCATACTATGAACAACTGTATGCCAGTAAGTTAGATGATACGGACAAATTCTTAGAAACACACAGACTAGCTACACTGGATCAAGAAGTAATAGAAGATCACAATTAAACAATAACAAGTAAAGAGCTTGAATCAATCATCAAATACCTTCCAACAACAACAAAAAAAGCCCAGGACCAGATGGCTTCAAAGGTGAATTCTATCAAACATTCTAAGAAGAATTAATACCAATCTTGCTAAAATTCTTCCAAAAACTTGAAAAGGAGGGAACTCTCCCTAATTTCATGCTATGAGGCCAACATCATTCTTATGCCAAGGACTGATAAAAAAATCACAAGAAAAAAACTACAGAAAATATCTCTTATGAATATATATGCAAAAATCCTTAGCAAAATTCTAGCAAACCAAATCTAACAGCACATTTAAAGAATTATACACCATGATCAAGTGGATTTATCCCAGGTATGCAAGTGTAGTTCAACATAAGAAAATTAATTAATATACTACACCACATTAAAAGAATAAAGGGGGTACACATCTCAGTGATGCAAAAAAGGCATTTGACAAAATCCAGCACGCTTTCTTGATATAAACACTTGGAAAACTAGGAATAGAAGGAAACTTCCTCAACATGATAAGGGCTTATATGAAAAATCAGCAGTCAACATCCCACTTAATGGTGAAAGACTGATTTTCCTCTAAAATCAGGAACAAGACAAGGATGCCCACTGTCACCACTGTTATTTAACATTGTTTTGGAAGTTCTTGCAGAGCAATCAGGCAAGAGAAAGAAATAAAAATCATCCAAATTTGAAAGGAAGAAGTAAAACTTTCCCTATTTGCTGATGACATGATCCTATATTCAGAAAATCCTGAAAAATCCACAAGGATCCTAGAACTAACAAAAGAATTCAGCAAAGTGGTGGGGTACAAGATCAATACCCAAAAATCAGTAGTGTGTATATACACAAAGGATGAGAAATCAGAAGAAGAAATCAAGACAAAAATTTAGTTACAATAGCAACTTAAAGAATCAAATATGTGGGAATAAATCTAACCAAGGATGTAAAGGACTTGTACATAGAAAACTACAAAATACAGCTAAAAGAAATCAAAGAAGACCCAAATAAATGGAAGGACATTCTGTGTTCATAGAATGGAAGACTAAATATCATTAAGAAGTCAATCCTACCCAAAGCAATTTATAGTTTCAATACAACCCCAATAAAAATCCCAACAATCCTCTTTGCAGAAATGGAAAAGTCAATCATCAAATGTGTATGGAAGAGTAAGGGGCCCCAAATAGCTAAACCTACCTTGAAAAGAATGAAGGTGGAGGACTCAAACTACTCAATCTTAAAACTTGTTACAAAGCCACAGTATTCAAAAGAGCATAGTACTAGCACAAGGACAGACATATAGACTAATGGAATTGAATTGAGAGCTCAGAAATCAACTCTCACATTATGGCCAACTGATCTTTGACAAGGGGGCAAAGTCTACTCAACTGGGAAAGAATAGGCTCTTCAAAAAATGGTGCTGGGAAAACTGGATCTCCATTTAACAACAATAACAACAACAACAAAAAAGGATTCCTTACCCCACACCACATATAAAAATCAACTCAAAAATGGATCAAAGAACTAAATATAAGAGCCAGAACTATCAAACTCCTAGAAGAAAATGTAGGGAAGCACCTCCAGAACCCTGTGTTAGGCAATGGTTTATTAGATTTTACACCCAAAGCACAAGCAACAAAAGAAAAAAAGAGATAAACGGACCTCATTGAAATTAAAACCTCTTGTGCCTCAAAGGACATTACCATGGAAGTAAAACAACCTATACAATAGGAGAAAATATTTGGAAACCACATATACAACAAAGGTTTAATTTCCAGAATATATAAAGAGTCCTTCAACTTAACAACAAAAAGACAAACAATCCAATTTTAAAATGAGCAAAAGATTTGTATAGACATTTCTCCAAAAATTATATACAAATAGTCAAAAAACCACATGAAAAGACGCCCAACATTATTAGGCATGAGGGAAATGCAAATGAGATACCATTTCACCCCCACTAAAATGGCTACTATTTTTACAAGAATAGAATTACTAGTGTTGGAGAGGATGCAGAGAAGTAGAAACATGGATTTATTGCTGATCGGGATGTCAAACGGTGCAGCTACTGTTTGCCAGTTCCTCAGAAAGTTAAGTACCATATGACCCAGCAATCCTGCTACTAGGTACATACCCAAAAGAATTGAAAGCAGGGACTCAAACAAATACTTGCCCACAACTGTTCATGGCGGCATTGTGCACAACTTCCAAAAGATGGAAAGCAACCCAAGAGTCCATCAACTGATCAATGGATAAACAAAATGTGGTATATATATATATATATATATATATATATATATATATATATATATATATACACAATGGAATATTATTCAGCTGTAAAAAGGAACAAAGCTCTGATATGCAACAACATGGATGAACCTTTAAAGACATCATGTTGAGTGAAGTCAGGCAGAATAGGACAAATATTGTATGATATCACTGATATGACTTAATCAGAATAAGCAAACTCAAAGAGTCAAAATCTAAAATACAGGTTACCAGGGGATAGGGTAGGATAGGGAATAAAGAGTTAAGGCTAAAAATGTACAGAGTTCATGTCTGGAACAATGGAAATATTTTGGTTTTGGATGGTGGTGACAGTAGCACAACATTGTGAATGTAATTAACAGCACTGAAATATATGTCTGAATGAGGTTAAAAGGTGAAATGCTAGGTTGCATGATATAGTGATAGAATTAAAAAATAATTAAATCCATTGAACTGCACTACACAGTGAACCATAAGTTAAACCACTGACTATATATAGTTAATAACACAATTACAAAAATGTGTTTTCATCAATATAACAAATGTATCACAGCAATGCAAAGTGTTAATAAGTTGGTACATGGGAATCCTGTATTTTATGCATGATTGTTCTGTAAACCCACATCTGTAATAACAAGAAAAAAATTATCTGTCTTCCACACATGCAACATACCATGGTGGAATGGGGACAGGATAACCATGGTAAACATTTGCATTTTTATTAAAAGGCAGAAAATGGGAGGCACACCAGTACTTGGTTAACAGCAATGTTGAAATCTCTCTGGGCACATGTTTCAATAAACCCTTACAATGGGGGTATGGAATATTCCTTGGTTAGGAACAGGTTTTCCGATTCGGGATTAGCTCCACAATCTATTGTTTTCCATGTCCCTTGGCTCCACCTCCTGGGAGGTATTCCCTTTCCATTTTCCTCCTTGGCCATATGTGAAGGAGGCAATGGAAAGTTTGCAGTCCTTTAGGACTAGGCAGGTTTCCCAGCCTACATTCTGCCCATAGAAGCTTTGGAGAGTCACAGTCTCATTTAAACCAGACTGGTAACGCTTTTGGCAGCAAGAGTCTCTTTAAAACTATGTCAACATTTTACTTTATTACAATCAGCTTCATGTGCCAATAATCATGCCCACCATTATTTTTGTAACATACATCTTTCTATATTAATAACAGGTACTTTTAGTTTATTGGGCTTCTGTGACACCATACCAAAAGAATTTACTGATACCCTCCCCCACCTGCCTTAATCATTTAAAGGCTTTGACAAAGGGCAAGATGACCACACCTTTAATTTGGTTTTTGCCCTAATGCTGAATCTTAATCAGCTCTTATTGCTTATAGCATTTCTTAGTTTTAACTTTTTTAGTTTTTTAAACCATTTGAAGTAAAACACAGTTGCATCTTTTGACTATTCAAGTTCCAGAATTTCTGGATTCTTTCTTTTCCCTCCATCCCTACATGCAAACAGACCAGTTCTTCTCTAAGCTCATGTCTTTCTAGTAGAATCTGGGCTAAATGAACCTAATAAGAACCAATGCATATGAGTAACAAATTCTATTTCCTAACCTCCTTACCTAAAGCCACAAGTATATCAGGCACATTATTTGCCTCTAGGTGTTTACAATTTGAAAAAGTTTTATCAAAATTTTTCTTCAGTGAAGAACATGAGCCACCATCTTTCAAGCTTCCAAAAACAGTGTATTTTGCTGCCCACTGCCTAACCCCAAAGCCATTCAACATATTTATTTGTTGTAGCTGCAGCCCACTTCTACGTGCCAATTTCTGTATTATTTAGCTTTGATACAGAACCAACCCCAAAATCTTATTGGCTTATAAAAAGAATGGCTTTTATCTGTCTCACATTATGTGTTAGGAGCCGTGGATGCTCCAGGTTGGCTGTAGCTCTGCCTCATGTGTCTTCTTCATTAAGAATATTGCCCTGGTTTGCCACTGCTGCCGTAACAAAGTACCACAGATTAGTTGGCCTAAACAAGATTTTTGTCTTACAGTTTTGGAGACTGTAAGTCCAAAGTCAAGGTATTGGCATGATCATGCTTTTCCAGAAGTCTGAAGAATTCTGGTTGTGGCTTGCCAGCATAATTCAATTTCTGCCTCCATCACATGACCATCTTTCTGTCTCTTCCTCCTGTTGTGTCCAAATTTCCTCTGCTTATAAGGACTCCAGTCATATTGGATTAAGTCCCAGCCTCATTCAGTTTGGCTCACTTTGACTAATACTGTCTTCCAAAGATCCTATTTACAAATGTGTTCATATCTATAGGACAAGGAGTTAAGGTTTGAATACGTCTTTGTGGGGGACATGATTCAGTCCATAACAAACATGATGTACTTGGGGCAGAGGAAAAAACTGGAAAACTGGTGAAAGCACACATGGCATGGTTTCTGCTGGGAGGCAGCATACCTCATATCTGCTCACATGTCATTAGTCAAAACAAATCACCTGGACAAGCTCAGTGTCAATAGGATGAGGATGTATAATCTACCTACAGAAAGGAATCAATTATTTAGGTACAAAAATACAGTCTACCACAGACAGGATGCAAAGGAAGAGGAGAATGTATGAGGGAGAAAATAATGTATTCATTTTCTGAATTGTGAAATTTTAATTGCCTGAGAGATCCAAATGTATATTTCCATTTGATCATTGGATATACACAAATAGAGGATTCAAAAAATGATCCAGATTGAGATATTAATTTGGAAGATACCAGCATTAAGATGGAAATGAAACCTTGACATGGATGAAATTTCCTGAAAAACCAAAGATTTGGAGTTAAAACAGAGCCAGTTGAAGAGTCCTTGAATTGCTTGAGATCACCAAGCTGGCTTCCTCATCTGGATGATACGAGTAATAATGGTAGATGCTTTCCTAACTTGTTATGAAGATTAATTGTGACAGAATTCTCAGCTGAAGTTAGATCATTTGCATCAAGGAAAAGAAGAATTTCTGCATCTATCAGCCCTGATACATGCACTTCCATGGAAATCCATGGAATGACACAGGTCATGCATCAGCATGAAACATAGAAGAAAATCACATGTCCAAATTATAATTCTTCTCCTTGGAATGGACTCTGTGACTATAAACTGTATTTCATAAAGTTAAAGACAGTATTTTCTATGACTTTTTGGTTTTTACTTATACTTTGCAGGGTACAAATTAGATTTTTGAAAAGTGGATATTAAAATGTTTTTATTTTTTATTACATTTTTTATTTTTTATATTTAAAGGCTTCATTGAGTTATACTCGATAAACAATAAATGCACATATTTAAAGTATAAAACTTGATGAGTTTTAACATATGTATTACACCCATGAAACTATCACCACAGTTGAGTTTTATGTGCTCCATTATAATCCCTCCCTTCTGCTACTTCTCCCCAGCCCTCGGCATCTACTGATCTGCTTTTTGTCCTATACATTAGTTTGCATCTGCCTAACAACTCTATGTCCAAACCTGACGTCAAAGATCAAAAAGATTTTCTCCAATACTTTCTTCTAAAAGCCTGACAGTTTTATGCTTAGATTTTTGGTTCATTTTAAGTTAATGTTCTGCAGGGTATAAGGTTTAGGTCGAAGCTTTTTTTTTTTTTTTTTGCTTATGAATATCCAATTGTTCTAACACCATATTTAAAGATTTTTCCTTTTTCTGTTGCATTGCCTTTGCCTTGGTCAAAAAGCAATGGGTCTATTTGAGCGGGTCTATTTCTGGACTCTCTTATATGTTCCTTTGGTCCATGTGCTTATCCCTTTGTCAATACCATTTTCTCTTTATTACTGTAGCTTTATAGTAAGACTTAAAATTGAGCACTGTGATTCTCCCAACTATATCCTTCCTCATAAACATTGATTTAGCTATTCTAATTCCATTGGTTTTCCATATAAATTTTAGAATTATCTTGTCTATTTCAACAAATCTTGCTGGAGTTTTTGGCTCAAATTGCATTGACTCTATAGATCAAGGGGAGATATGATGTATTAAATATATTTATTCTTGCAATCCATTAACATGGTATATCTCTTCAATTATTTAGATCTTTGATTTCCTTAATTAGTGTCTTGCAGTTGTCAGCATATAGATACTGGATTTCCTTTTTTAAAAATGTATAATTAATATAAATGGTATTGTTTTTAAATTTTAGTTTCAAGTTTTACATTTGTGATCATAAAGAAATAAAATTCATTCTTGAGTGTTAACCTTGTTAACTACAATAGAACTAAACTCACCTATTAGTTCTAAGAATATTTTTGTAGATTCCTTAGGAAGCTGTAGGATCTATAGCAATGCCCACTCTTCTATTACTGATATTGGTATTGTGACTTCTCTTTTTCCCTTGACAAATCAAGCTAAAGTCTTACCAATATTACTGTTGGTTATAAAAAATATTGGATTTTATTGATTTCTTTCTGTTGGGTTTCCATTTTTTATTTAATTAATCTCTGATCTTTATTATTTCTTTCCTTCCACTTACTTTGTTTTAATTTGCTCTTGTTTTCCTAATTCCCTATGGTGGAAGGTTAGATCATGAATTTTGGACACTTCTTTTCTAACATAGCATTTAAAGATAGTATTTTTCCTTAAAGCACCACTTTAGCTGCATCCTAGGAATTTTGATATGCTGTGTTTTCATTTTCATTCAGTATGAAATATTTTTTAATTTTTCTTGTGAGTTCTTAAAAGTGTGTTCTTTAATTTCTAGATAGCTGGAGTTATACAGATTTTTTCTGTCATTTAATAATTTGTTTTGTTGTGGACAGAAAACATAATCTGTTTTATTTCCTTCCTTTAAAATGTAATGAGAGGCTGAGGAGGGGCAAGATGGTGGCATAGAGAGGACTGGAATTTAGTTAGTCCCCTGGAATAACTAATAAACAACCAGGTACAACTAGTAAATAATCTGGAATAACTGCTGGGGGACAACCGTGACTGTCCACACATCATGCACCAACCTGGATTGGGTGGAATGGCCAAGATCGCGGCATAGAATCTGTAAGTAAAAACTGCGGAACCATGCTGGGATCCCCCACCCCCCATGGCAAGCTGAGCTGCAAAACCTCACTGTGGTAGAAAGCAGCACTCTCTGAGCAAGTAAATATAGCTCAGTCCAGCTCCAACTGGGGTTTTAATTAACAAATGTGGACTGCTGAATACAAGCTACATACACAAACCCCTAACAAGCAGACAGAGGCTTTTAGTGTCGACTCACCTTAAAGAGCCAGAAGACTCCTGTATCCCAGGAGGGGGAGCCTAGAAGACTATGTGCTATCTCTGGCCAATGGGTGAAACTGGGGGGGCTGTGGACTGGCCCTGAAAGGGAGATTTCTGTCCCTTTTTCTCTCTTTCAACCCGAGCAGCTCAGTGGAGAAAACCTCAGCCATTTTCAGTTTGCAGCACCCAGACAAAGGTGGAGATGGCAGAGGAAAAATAAAGACTGGGACTGTATAACTCAGTGAAACCTAGAGTCCTCAAAAATTGTGATAAAATTTACAAATATGTTTTTACATGAGGGAGAACAAATGAATGTCAACCTTGCAAGGTGTTAAAAATAGGGTGGTATTGGGGAAAAATGCAATAAATTCAAACTAGAGACTATAATCAACAGAAACTTTGTATTATGCCTCCCTTAATATAACAAAGGCAATATACCAAAGCTAAATGCCTATAAGAGGGGAACATAAGGAAAGGGTATGGGACTCTTGGCACTGGTGATGTTGTCTGACTCTTTTATTTACTTTAGTTTAATTCTATCTTTCCTCTTGTTTTTGCTTGTTTATTTGTTTTTTTAAATTTCTTTCATTTTCTTTTGTCTCTCTAACTTCTTTGACTCTTCTTCCTTCTTTGTGGAAGAAGTGGAGATGTCTTTATATGGATAGTGGTGATGGTGGTGAATACATAAATATGTAACTATACAGGGAACCATTGATTGTTTACTTAGTATGGAAAGAATGGTGGGTGAATAAAACCACCTTAAAAAAATAGGTTGAAGAAACCTTGAGGGCACTATATTGAGTGAAGTAAGTCAGACACATGAGGACAAATATTGTATGGTCCCTCTGATACGAACTAATTATAATATATAAACTCATAGACATGAAATATAAGTTACCACGTTGTAGAATGACACCTGAAATACTACACACAAAAGAACAGATAGGGTAAAGATTGGGAAAATATCAGCAACATCTCAGGCTATTAAATGACAACACGAAGCACATGAATGTACATGTCATGGGTGTCCCAGAAGGAGAAGAGAAAGGAAAAGGGGCAGAAGCAATTATAAAGAAAATGATCAATGAAAACTTCCCATCTCTTATGAAAGACATAAAATTACAGATCCAAGAAGTGCAGCATACCCCAAACAGAATAGATCTGAATAAACCTATGCCAAGACACTTAATAATCAGATTTTCAAATGTCAAAGATAAAGAGAATCCTGAAAGTAGCAAGAGAAAAGTGATCCATCACATACAAAGGAAACTTGATAAGACTATGAATGGATTTCTCAGTAGAAACCATGGAGGCAAGAAGGAAGTAGTGTGATATATTTAAGATACTGAAAGAGAAAAACTGCCAACCAAGAATCCTATATCTGGCAAAACTGTCCTTCAAATATGAGGAAGAGTTGAAAATATTCTCTAGCAAACAGACAATGAGAGAGCTGTGAACAAGATACCTGCGCTACAAGAAATACTAAAGGGAGCACTACAGATAGAAAAAGACAGGAGTGACAGGTTTGGAACACAATTTTGGGTGTTGGTAGCACAGCAATGTAAGTACACTAAACAAAAATGACTGTGAGTATGGTTGAAAGAGGAAGGTTAGGAGCATGTGGGACACCAGAAGGAAAGAGGAAAGATGAAGACTGGGACTGTATAACTCAGTGAAATCTAGAGTGCTCAACAATTGTGATAAAATGTACAAATACATTCTTATATGAGGGAGAACAAATGAATGTCAACCTTGCAAGGTGTTAAAAATGGATGGTATTCAGGGTGTAAATCTCCTTGGCAATGTGGGATATGACTACCAGGGATGAATCTGGACCCGACATCATGGGATTGAGAACATCTTGACCAAAAGGGGGATGTGAAATTAAATGAAATGAAGTTTCGGTGGCTGAGGGATTTCAAATGGAGTTGAGAGGTCACTCTGGTGGGCATTCTTATGCACTATATAGATAACCCTTTTTAGGTTTTAATGCATTGGAATAGCTAGAAGTAAATACCTGAAACTATCAAACTCCAACCCAGTAGCCTTGACTCTTGAAGACGATTGTATACCAATGAAGCTTACATGGGGTGACTGTTTTTGTGAAAGCCTTGTGGATCACACTCCCTTTATCCAGTGTATGGATGGATGAGTAGAGAAATGGGGCAAAAAACTAAATGAAAAAGAGGGTGGGGGGGATGATTTGGGTGTTCGTTTTTACTTTTATTTTTATATTCTTATTTTCACTTTTCTGGTACAAGGAACATGTTCAAAAAATAGATTGGGGTGATGAATGCACAGCTATGTGATGGTACTGTGAACAACTGTACATTTTGGATGACTGTATATTATATGAATATATCTCAATAAAATTGAATTAAAAATTGGGTTGTATTGGGGAAAAAATACAATCAATGCAAACTAGAGACTATAGTTAACAGAAACATTGTATTGTGTTTCCTTTAATGTACAAAGGCAATATACCAAAGCTAAATGCCTATAAGAGGGGGATATAAGGGAGGGGTATGGGATTCTTGGCATTGGTGATGTTGTCTCTTTTATTCTACTTTAGTTTAATTCTATCTTTCCTTTTGTTGCTTTTTAGTTGTCATGGATTTTTTTCTTTCTTTTTCTTTTTCTTTTGTCTCTCTACCTTCTTTTACTCTTCTTCCTTCTTTGTGGAAGAAATGGAGATGTCCTTATATAGATAGTGGTGATGGTGGTGAATGCATGAATATGTGATTATACAGGGAACCATCAATTGTTTACTTAGGTGGGTGAACAAAACCATCTTTAAAAAAATGGGTTGATGAAGAAATCTTGAGGGCACTATATTGAGTGAAGTAAGTCAGACACATGAGGACAAATATTGTATAGTCTCACTGATACGAACTAATTATAATATATAAACTCATAGACATGAAATATAAGTTACCAGCTTATAGAATGAGGCTAAAAAATGGGGGGCTATTATGAGCAGAATGTTCAACTAGGCTGACCCTAAGTGTTTGGAAGTGGACAGAAGTAATGGTAGCATGTTATTGTGAGAATAACTAACAGTGCTGAATGATGTGTGAATGTGGTGGAAAGGGGAAGCTTAGAGTCATGTATGTCAACAGAAGGAAACTTGGAGGTTAAAATATGGGAATGTATCAAACAGTGAATCTTGTGGTGGACAATGTCCATGATTAACTATACAAATATTAGAAATCTCTTTCATGAACTAGAACAAATGTATGACACTATAACTAGAAGTTAATAATAGAGGGGTATATAGGGAAAAATATATGTACTGCAAACTATGTACTATAGTTTGTGGTATTTTAACATTCTTTCTTCAACAGTAACCAATGTACTATACCAATACTATGAGTCAGTAATTGAGGGGGAGGAGTGATTAGGGGTATGGGAGGATTTGAGCTTTCTTTCTTTCTTTTTTTTATTTCTTTTCTGGAGTAATGAAAATGTTCTAAAAATTGAAAAAAAAATGTGGTGATGGATGTACAGCTGTATGATGGTACCATGGGCAACTGATTGTGCACTTTGGATCTTTGGATGATTGTATGGTATGTGAACAATCTCAACAAAATTAAATTTTAAAAAAATGTAATGATACTTGTTTTATTGGCCAGTATTGTGGTGAATGCTCCCCATGGACTTTGAAAGAATGTACATTTTCACAGTTGGTTATAGTGTTCTATATAAATTTCTGCTTAGTCCAAGTTGGTTTAAATTTATTGTTCATGTCTTCTATATCTTTCTTTCTGTCAATTTATTATATCAATTTTAGAAAAGATAACTGAATTCTTCAAATAAAATTGTGAATTTGTCTATTTTTTTCCTTTTGGTTTTGTTCATTTTTCTTCATATATTTTGAAATTTGTTATTTAGTACAAACCATTTAGTATTATGATATTGTTATAAATGGAAGCTTTTATGATTTATAAATTGAACCTTTTATCTTTATAAAATGTCTCTTTATCCCTAGTAATATGTCTTGTTCTAAAACCCATATTGTCCAGTATCAATATAACCACTCTAGCTGTCTTATGTTAATGTTTGCAAGGTATGTATTTTTCATACTTTTATTTTTAACCTGTGTCTTATATTCAAAGTTGGGTTTTGCTTTTTTTACCCAATTTGGCAATCTCTGCCTTTTAATTGATCATATATAGACAATTTATATTTAATATTATTACCAAGATGGCTGAGTTGAGATCCACCATCTTGCTCTTTGATTTCAACTTGTGCCGCTTGGTTTTTATTCCTCTTTCCACTTTTCTCATACTTTATTGGATTGAATATTTTATAATTTTATATCTAATACTGACTTTTTAACCTTAACTCTTTGGTTTAAATTTAGTGGTTGCTCTTGGATTTACAATATGAATCTTTAAATATTCATAGTCTGCATTTAAATAATATTATCTCACTTCATATATATCAACCTTAAACAATATACTTTCATTTCTCCCTTCCCATTGTGTTATTGCTGTCATCGGTTTTACTTATTGATCTGTTATGAAGCTGACTATACATTGATATTACATATGCTTTAAAAGGTCAAAAATCTTTTTTCCCCAAACATTCTATACCCAACAAACAACAATTATCTTTTAAAATATAAAAGTTAGGGAAATTTCATATGTACCTGTAGATTTACCATTTCAGATGTTCTTTATTCCTTTGTGTAGATTCAAGTTCTCATTTGTTATAACTTTTCTTCCACTTAAAAAACTTTGATAATTCTTGTGGTGTGGTTTTGTTGGCATTTAATTCTCTCAGCCCTTAGGAATCTTTATTTTGGCATTATTTCTGAAAGATATTTTTACAAGGTTTATAATTCTAGATTGATGACTTTTTTCAGCACTTTAAACATGCCATTCTATTGTCTTCTGATTTATATATTTTCTTACATATCTTTGATCATTCTTACCTTTGTCCCTTTTTGTGCAATGTGCCTTTTTCTCTCTGGCTAATTTTAAGGTTTTCTCTTCATCAATGGTCTCTGGAATTTGGTTGTGATGCGTCTAGCTCTGTTTTTCCTTGTGTTTGTTCTACTTGAGACTTATCGATCTTGTATCTGTGGGCTTATAAGTTTTCATCAAATTTGAAAGGGTTTTGGTTATTATTTCTTCAAATACTTTTATGTCTCTTCATCTCTCTTCTCTCATTCATAAATTCTAATTATATTAATGTTAGACTGCTTGATAGGTCATTGAGATTCTGTTACTCTTTTTTGGTCTCTTTTTCTCTGTGTTTTATTCTGAATAGTTTCTATTGCTATGTCTTTGAGTTCATTGATTTTATTTTTGGCATTGTCTAAGCTGCTAAGTGCATCCAGTAGTATTTTCTTTTTATTTTATTAAATATGTATATGTTTTGTAAATATAATATATACATATTATATATGTATAATCAAGTAACCAAATAAAATATATAAAAAATGTGTATAACTTTTCTATCATCACTATATTCACATTTTCCTTTAAACTTTTGAAAATATTTATAAGTGCTATTTTAATATCCTTATTCACTAATTTCATATCTCTATTATTTTTGGGTCTGTTACTATTGACTGATTTTTCTCCTGATCATGGGTCATTTTCCTTGCTTCTTAGCATGTCAAGTGATTTCATTGGATACTAGACATTGTAAATTTGATGTTATTATGGTATGAATTTTATTATTCTCATTTAAAGAGTTTTTCTCATAGGCAATAAAGTTGTTTGCAGTTTAGTCTGATTTGATCATGGATTGTTTCTAAACTTTATAGGGTGACTCTAGAGTATCCTTTTCTTGAGGGACAGATTACCCCCAATACTGAGGAAGGGCTTTTCTGGGGTCTCTTACTAAATGTCTCCACATAATTAACAAGGGCTTGTCTCTCTGGCTGTTGTAAAATCAAATGATTTTCATTTCTGTGTGAGTTCTGGGTACCATTCAGCTCACCACTCCCCAGTCACTTGATTTTCCAACTTTATGGTTTCATCTTATATATGCATGGGAATCCCTTGGCAGATTTATGGGGCTTTTTTCCTTTGTAATTTTGCCTCTCCAGGACTCTGCCATGAAACTTCCACTGCTTCATACTCTCTGAACTCTGATCTCTGTCTCAACAAAGAAGATGACTATGATCTGCTTGGGATGTCCCTCTCTGCTCCATGTTCCAGAATGTGCATCCAGGAAAAAATCCAGTGTAGTCATAAGGCTCACTTCATTTGTTTTTCTTTTCTCATGGGTCATAGTCCTGCCTATTGTTTAATGTTCAAAAACAGTTTTTACATATATTTTGTCTAGTTTACTAGTTGTTTGTAACAAGTTAAATTTGTTCCTTTATTCCACCAAGGCCAGAAATGGAAGTTGTCATGTGTTTTTTATTCTGGAATAATTCTTCAACCTTTCTTTACTTTCTCATGACACTTTTCATTTTTGAAGACAGCAGCCCAGTTTTTGTTAGAGTGTTGTTCAATTTGGTTTGCCTGTTTCCACAATACTAGATTCTGATTATGTACTTTCGTCAGGAATACTACAAAATTATTCTGTGATCTCTAAGTGCATATATCAGGAGGCATATGATGAAATGTCTTCTCGTTTTTCAATACATATTTGAATTATTTTGATACCTTGAAATTGTGCATGCCCTCAAGTTTATATTAGATTCTTGATATAATCTCTCATTTTTTCCCAAAATGTTCAGTCTTTTCCTAGTATCCACTCATCCCTACTCATACAAGAGAGGAAATACATGTTTTCTAGACAGAAATAGACATTCTGTTATTATGGGACTTAGGAAAGCCCATCTTTCCTCCATTTGTTAAACCAATGAGCAGAAGTCATGGATACAATGAAGACAGCAGTAATTGTAACAGAAGAAATAGACATTCATGTATTTCTATTTAGAATACCATCCTGAATATATCATTTTATATAGTATCATAAACAGCATTTTTGTTAAAGTTTATTGCAACAGAAAATGACTTTAGCTTTTAAAAATATTTTCCCTATATGAAACTGAATACATGGCTTTATATTTTTATTTGACCCAAGTTTCATGTTTCTTCCTTGATAGATAAGAGGCTCTCAATAGCTGGTATATGGACTGCTCCATTAACCATGGCAGTTTTTATTTAAAATTATAAATGAGGATATAAACACACTTAAAAGCATTGGGGGATCATAGAAACAGATAAATTGCCAGAGATCAGTTGCTATGGTTTTTACACTAAAAAAAAAAAAAAAAAAAAAAAATAGACAATAGACAATTATTTAACACAGTTCTTAACACAGCACTGGCCCTAACTAAACATTGGTTCCCTTCCTCACCCTCTCCTCTTTCTGTGGACAAGATGTCACAATGTCCCTTAGTAGCAAAAGAAAAAAAATTCCTGATTCTGACACTTGTATTTCCTCTCTTCCAACACTAACCTTGCAGGTGGCCAAGATTTAATATAAAACTAGCCAAACACTGTTTTCTTTACAAATCCTAATATTGGTTCCAAAAAAAGCACATTTTAATCTACAGGGGTGTGCTGGAGCCACTTCATGGTACAGTTAGCAGAGGCTGCATATTGCAGCTAACTGTCTGAACTATGCAAATGAAGCTGTAACAGCTGTAATTAGAAGGAATCTCACTGTAAATCAGTTGACATGAATAAGCATCTTCAATGCACTTCAGGAAGGCCTTTTTAATTAACAAGGTCTAATAATTTTAAAGGCTTAACGAGTAATTACACTAAAACCAATGATAGCACAAAGATGATTCATCCTTATTTATCGTTTTTTCTCAGATGTGATTTCTAATAATAGCGTAGGCAAGATAATGATTGTTCTACACTTATCAATATACCATTTTCATTACGAATCTACCCACTACCTAATGCTATGCATCCTAATAGGAAAGGGAAAGAAGAAAGGACATTTATTAAGCATCACTGATATAGGGGTTTTCTATATATTAACACAACTAATGAGAGAGCTATGGCAATTCACATTTTGTCAAATGAGGAAATTTAGATTCAGATATGTTCAGGAAAGATTACAGATATAACAGGTTTAACCCAGACTTACCAAACTTCAAATCTAATATCCTTTCTGCTATATCACATTGCCTCTTTTTTAATACCATTGTAGCTGTATATTGTTATTAATTCAGGATCAGAAACTAGCATTTTAACTTCCATCCCTATTCCTGCATTCTGATCAATAATTGATAAATCAATAAACATCTTACATTTTTTATTAGTATTTGAGGTGATTTTGTCTGTGTATAATAAAGGACACTGTGTCTTTATACAAGTAAGTCATATTGTGTCTTTTTGATGTTCAGCTAATTTATAAATGGATAATATTTATAAATAGCTTCCCATCCTATCCATCTACTTCTGTTACAATTACTTCTGTCTTCATTGTATCCATGATTTCTGCTCATTGGTTTAACAAATGGAGGAAAGATGGGCTTTCCTAAGTCCCATAATAACACCCACCAGTGCCTTATGTTCCTCTGAAATCTCTGAACTCACTTTTCTTTCTTCCACCCACTCCCAAGACAATTCTTTAGCTTGTGCTATGGGCAAATAGATTTTGGCAACACAATGCAAATATATAGACATGGTACACAATGAACAATACTAAGACCTTTTTATTCTCCTTGGAACTCAAAAGCAGAATTTGTTAACAATTCTTAGCTCTGAATAGCCAATGTCTTTGTTTTTATCCCTACCATTTCTTGTCTATTTTGTTCACAGTTGTATTCCCAGCATCTGCACAATACCTGACCCGCAGAGGGTGCTCAATTAATATTTGTTGAATGAATGATGCATAACTTGAAGTCCCTCATTTCTTCTTGCCCTTTCACCTGGCAGGACTGTAGTATAAAACCAACCTTTCATAAATCCCAGAACACTCAGTTGATAGTAATAATGACCTATCTGAATTGCTATTCTAGAATCTGTCTTATCATGATATGTCTCCCAAACCATGATCTTCTAATAATAGCCAAGTAAGAAAAGCTGCCATTGTTTATTCTGCCTTTGAGGGGAACTTGTATAATGTCAGTGAAATCAGATTTGAATCTGCAAGGCAATAAAGAAATAGCTGGACAGTAAACATTATAAGAAATCATTCACTTCCAAACATATTCACTTCCCCTATGCTGAGCACAAATGTATCAGCTGGGGAAATTTAATCTCTCCAGAGGACAAAGGTCACCTAATGTGTGGGTTCCATGAAAGATATCACCATTTTATTTTAAATTGACCCGTTGCCCCATCAAGTTAAAACTGCATAGCTCATATACAAGTGCAATTTAACTCAGGTTCTTATTAAACAATTCATAACATTTTAAAATGAAAACAATCATGCTGAAAGAAATTAGAAAATGTGCTCTGGAAATGAAAATGGTAAAATAAAAACACTGGATTTAATATTTCCAAAGGTCTGAAAGTAAATCCAAAAGGAAAGCTGCCAAAGTCTGAAGGGAGAATGGCAACCTTAACCACTTTAACAGTTCCCCAACCAGGAAGGACTAATTACAAAATAGTCATTCCATATTTCTACTAAATAAATACATGATCAGTGTAATTGGAGGACAGAGAGTTAAGCCCCCCATTCAGCTCCATATGAATATAAAGGAAAATTCTCCTTCATTATTTAAAAATGTGCGACGATGCCATGTGAACCAAGCCATAGATGTTTAATGATAGCGACTATTAGAAGGGACATTTCAATCCTAGACCTTGTGTCCACAGCCAGAAAGACAGAGACATGTGGATCCAGTCTCTCTTCAGACCTCACTGTCTCCTGTACTTTCTATCATTTCTCCTTAGTTTATTGGTATGTGTTAGGTAGCAGACAAACACCATGCCAGGCTGTACAAACAATATAAAAGGGAACAAGACAGTTCTTAACTTGCTTTCATGGATTTCATAGTCTGTAAGCAGAGAAAAAAAGGGAAGGAAAGAAAACTAGCATTTATCCTTAGCAAGAAGCAATACTGTATAGTAGTTAAGAACATGGGTTCAAATCCCAACACTACCACTTACTAGCTCTGTGGCCTTGAGTAAATTACTTAAGTGTGCCTCAGATTCCTTACCTGTAGAATGGGGTGATATTAAGACTACTCACCCCTTAGGATCACTGAAGAGAAATAATCAAGTAAACACATAAAATAAGCTCTCAATAAATATTAATTACTATCTTTAGATACTACTACAAGTACCATACTAGGTACTTTTGGATACATTAACTTTTGGCCTTCACATCACCCTTTGTGGTAGTTACCCTATCATACAGAAAACTGACATGCATAAAATTCAAATTCATTGCCCAATGATACATAGCACATAGTAGAGCTAAGAATGGAACTCAAATTTAATTGCAAAGCTTGCATTCTTTCTACTACAAATACATAACTGACATAAATATCTATGAAGTATTTCACTAGATGCCAGATTTAATAATTTTTAAAAGAGGTTCAATCAATACTTCCATACTTTCAAAAACAAACTTAAGCTCATCTTTATAACTTGGCTTAACTAGACTTCCTCTGCCATTTAAGATGGATCTAATCATGGTATAATTAACTACCATGAAAGTAGGCTACAAATTGATTTGATCTTCTTTTCTATACATTGATCTTGTTCCTCTCTTATGAACAAGAATAACTTTTTAGAATAATTACACTTTACCACAGATATTTCCAGAAATTGGGTTTTCAAAATTCTGCTACAGAGAGGGGAAAAAAAAAATGTGACTCATCTTGTCATATAAGGCCATGGATACTAGACCACCTAGGCTACTAGGGTAGGATTGGTGCCTAAAGTCAGATTTACTTCCAGATCTGGCTCTTGGTCTACACTTTGTACCATTTGTCAATTGCTCCATTCCTAGTCTTCTTAGCTGCAGACCCTAAAGACCTGAAGATTCTGGCATGTGCAGCTTCTGAATCCATTTTCTGTTTGCTCACTATATATTTATTGGGTGCTTTTGATGTTCCAGGCACCATTCTAGTCTCAAGAGAGATGGCAATAAACAAAAACAGTCGTTGTCTCTAAGAAGATTTACTTCTAGTGGGAGAAGAGATGCAATAAATCAAATAACAGAATGTCCAGGGATGAGAAATGCAATGGAGAAAAAACAACAGGGAAAAGAGAAAGTGTATGCAGTGGGGGAAGAGTTTCAATTTTAAACAAAATTATTAGGGAATCTTCACTGAACAAGTAATGTTTGAGCCAAGACCTTGAAGAGGTGAAGGAGCATGTCATGAGATATAAAAGAGAAGCATTCTAAGCAGAGACAACAAGCAAAAGGACCCTGAAGATAGACGATTCCTAATACTTTCAAGGAATTGCAAGTAAGTCATGATAGCAGGAGTTTGGTGGGCAAGGGGGAAAGTTGCATGAGATGAGGTAAGAGAAGGTCAGATCAATGACTTTAACTTTTACTTTATGGGAACTGAGATGACATTGGAGGTTTTGGAGCAGATGACACTGGAGTTTTTGGTCTTGTTGCTATGTTGAGAAAAGGTTGTAAAGGTTAATGGCAACAAGCAATATAGAAATAAAAACTTTTGCATTCTCAGAAGAAACTTGTGTTTAATGGGAATTAGAGGAGAAATAAAAAGAGTACAGCAAATGTAAAATATGAAATAAGATGGCAGAAATAAATTCTACCATATTAGTAATACTACCTATAAATGGGTGAAATTTACCAGTTAAAAAACAGAGGTCTCAAATTGGCCAAAAAATTAGTCAGCAATACATTTTGTACAAGAAACTCTCTTAAAAGAAAACAGCTCAGAAAAGTTATAAAGGTTGAATATAAAAAGATAAAAATTTTTTTATCAGTTTGGATTGTTTGTATAGATGTGAATGTATCTCAATAAAACTACATCAAAAATATTTATCAGGCAACCATGAAACCAGGGAGAGAAATATTAATATCTGGCAAACTTATAAGTAAGGCAAAAAATTACCCAAAGGAATATTATGTAATGGTAAAAGGAACAATAGGAGATGCTATATCTCTATTAACATCAATGCACCTAACAATGGTGCTTCAAAATATTTCAAGCAGCAACTGACTTAACTATAGGAATAAATACATAAATGAGTAACAATAACTGGAGATTTCAATACACCAATCTCAGAAAAAGAGATATCAAAGATTTGAACAATGTCATAAATATGCTGGTACTAATACACACAGAGAGAGAGAGGAATGAGAGAGAGAGAGAGAGACAAAGAGATAGAGTGAGAGAGAGAGAGAAATCTATACCCAATAATGAGGCATTCACAGAACATTTACAAAACTAGACCACATATTAAAACAAAAAGGAAGAAACAATAAAAGCAAAAGTGTTAACATTATATAGATTATATACACTGACCATAATGCAAGAAAATTAGCAAATAAAAAATAGCTTAAAATGTATACGCTTGAAAACTAATTAACATATTTCTAAAAAGGAAATCACATTGAAAATTCAATATTTTGAAGTAAGTGATTATGAAAACACTATATGTGAAAATTTGTATGATATAGCCGAAAGAGAGTAAGATTTTTTTTTTTCACTCCCTCCCTAAGAACCAATTTTCAACCTTTTGGGGGAAATATCACCTTTGTTGAGCATGCATGCCCTTGATCATCTACCAATTTATAGGAGTTGCAAGACATAGAGGAACATATTAGACACCACCACAGGGATGCAATCAGCAAAAGCCAGAGTGTACTTTTTTAAAAAAATTGAAGGATAAAATAAGACATTTTTTACCTTTGGGTAACCTTTTGGGAGGGAAGCTAACAAGGTGCAGAAAAGCTGAACTTCTCAATATATCCTGTTTTGTAGAATTGACTTTGCAACTACTATTTTTAAAAATTAAAAGAGCTCTAGATGTAACAAGGCCTCATTCAAAGAAGAAAAAAGGCAAGAGAGAAAACACCGAGTCCAATCCCAGTTGCCATCAGTGTGGTAAAGCAGATCTGGAGTCTAGAAATATAAAGATCCTCAAATCTGGTGTGACAAGAGCATGCTGAGACATAGCCCACTAGTTTCAGTAAGAGAGAAGACAGATGTTGCTGCTCTAAACGACCACAATTCAGTGCAATTTACAAAAGAGCAACTTGTGCTCCTCACTGTTTAACTATTATTGTAAACTACCTTTGTCTAGTGCAGAAGAATGAAGGATGTAATTTTCCTGATGCTGATGTTAAATGGGAGTGGATGGTAGCCAAGGTCAGAATATCAGAGTGAAAATCTGTAGAAGAGTGCCAGGAACTACTGTTGTATATAGCCAGTTCAGATTAGGCTCAGCTGCATATAATAAACATCCAAAATCAATGTTATCTAAATTATATTTTTAAAAGCCCAAAATCAGAGCTGTTCTGGAGAGCTAGACAAAGGAAATGCAGGAAATAGGTACATCAGGGAAATTGACCTTTCATTTGCCCTCTTAGTAAGCATTCAGGAATATGCTGGGATTGTTACAGTTATATATGCATTTTTACTGGCAAATAGGAAAGTAGCAGTGATCTACAGAACAGTCGGGGGGGCAGGATTTATAAAAACAAAAAAGCAACAACAAAACCTGAGAGTGAGAGAGAGAGGCAGAGAGCACTTCTCAAGGTACCAGACACAGATCCCATCACAGCTGATGGAATCATTGGTAGCACTTTGTTGGAGACCTGGAAGCTAGTGACATTTGTTCCTCTGGCTGTAATTGCTCTATGTGGCATCTACATGCTCTGAGTATATCCTTTGAAAATATTAAAGTAACTTGTATCCTTTACCAGTATCTACTGGAATCTTTCTATTAATCGTATCACAATTCTAGTATGACAACAGCATAGGAAGGAAAGGTTGAAAGATCTCAAAGTTGACAACTTTTATTAGATTTTGACAAACCATAGTGATATTTAGCTTCTAGAACATCTGACTTACCTATAATGCCACTATATTAAAAGATTAAGTATATATTAGAAAAGAATAGCTATGATATAAAAGAAAAAATATTGGCCCATTTGTTGACCACCATCTATGCTAGATAATTCAAATATGTTGTTTCTAACCCTTATAACGAACCATTTATAGAGAACGAAACTATGCAATGGGCAGATATATATGTTAAGGACTTGGCCAGAGGTTGCTGGTTGCTTCCCACTACATCTATTTCCCCTTTCCTCTTCAAATGGACACCTGATTTTCAGTGTTGCCATGCATGTGGTCAAAAGACTACATTTTCCTGACACATTTCCAACTAGGTGCAGCAATGAGACTATTTTCTAGCCAATGAAACATACACAAAAACACCATGTGAAACTTTCAGGAAGTTTCTTTAAAAGGAAAAGGTCATGCCAGTCTTTGTTTCCACCATTCTGTTAGCGGATGTGATGGCTGGCACTCCAACCACCATTTAGGACCATGAAGGCAAAAGCCACATCTTAGAATGGAGGAACACACAGCTGGCCCCTGTCCACATCATGTGGATTCTAAATGATACCTTTTATCTTCTGTATAAGAGAGAAAGATTTTAAAAATATCATTTAGCCAGGATTAATTTGGGGCTTTCATTGTATGCAGCTGAACCTAATCCAAACTTGTACAACACAACTAACATTCCAAGTTCGCAGATCTAGTAAGTGATAAAAACAAGATTTAAACCTACTCCAAACCTAGGTTTGTCTGATGCCGAAGTCCAGACTCTCTAGAAAATGACCAAGTGAAAGGGCAGGTGTTTTATGCTTGGTTCTCCAGGCAACAGATTCTGAATTGGAAGTTGGAGATTTGCATAGAGGAAATTTATTGGGGAATTCCCTCAGGAACAACATACATGAGGACTGGGCAGAAGGAGAACTTGAATTTCTGAAGCAATTGCAATAGAGGTCTCAGGTGTTCCCATGGGGAATTTTAAACCTGAGACGGCCTGTCCGAGATGTCTCAAATTGAGACAAGGGGGCACCTCAACCTCACTTCAACCAGTTATTGGATGCTGATTGTCCCCAGGTAAGAGTCATAGCCTTAGATAAGGTAACACCTCAAAAGGGGCTCAACTGTCAACCATAAGCAGCCATAAGCAGCCAAGATTCCCAAACATAGGAAAGAGTATCTGGGTTCTGAAAGTGTCTCTAAGTGGCTCCAGAGTTCCCACTGCAATGTATTTACTATTAATGAGATATCAAAAGGACTTAGATATTTTTCAAGTATGATCTTAGAACATTTGTTCCTGGTCACTCACTCATTTCAACACAGGACATTCTTAAGTACTTGATCTGCGCAAGGTGCTCTGGAAACAGAATCCTGGATTTGCTGTTCATAACCTGTGTTACTTGTCCAAATTATTGGACAACTCTCTACTTTTCTCATTTGCAAATAGGGCCACTAATTGTACCTGCCTCAAGGTTCTGTAAATAGTGAGTAAATTAATACATGTAAGACTCTTAGTGTCTGTATAGAGAAAGCACCCAATAAATGGTGACGATGATGTTGATGATGACAACCTTGTGATTCATGTTACATACTTACAAAAATTCTTGTCATGAAGATACATTTGCACAACATTGCATAGCTTGGTACATGTAATTCTTATCATTTAATTATTCAATATTACTGTCTTAGTCAACTGCATTTTCTTGGTAACTCAGATTATTTTAAACTGAGTTATCCACATAAACTGGCTTTTTAACCCTGAAAGTCTCAGTAGTTGTACTTCTCTATCAGCATCTTTCCTTCTCCTTCCCCCTCTCTCCTTCCACCTCCCTTCACAACACTTGTTCAGAATTAATGGAATAGAGGAAGAAGATATCATCAAAGTCTCAGGAGCCTGGAAACAGCTGGATCGTGGTGCATAGTGATTGTTCAGGACCACAAATACACTGACTGCAGCACTACATGCCAGCATATCCCCCTTACCTCATCCTCTCATACGAGACCTGTGTTACCATAAAGGAGGTTGGGAAGAAAGAGAAAAGACGATTAGAGACATCTTCCTCTATGGTTTTCTTTCTCTTCCTTCCATCTAAAGTTGTGGTTGTTGTAAAAAGGTCAAGCAGGACAAGAGACGCACTCACAGGAAAGGTTTGAAAAGCCGTATAATTAAGAAGCAAAATAAAGTCCCTGATGCTCTCAAGTTGTCCAGTTGAGTGCTCCAAGTCCGGAGATCCACTTTTGGCAGTATAGTCCAGTTGGCAAAGTCAAGGGGATATGACCATCCAGGCCACAAATTCCCTCCTTTAGAGCACTATCCAAATTACCTTCCCAAGTGGCCCAAACTGCTTCCAGTGCCTGCTCAGTTCTCTTCCCTAGTCTGAGGTAACTATTTAGCAATGTGCACAGAGCCTGGGTGTGTGGAATGGGTTGTCCACCCAAAGGAATGCAAAGAAAGGGTGTGAAAAGAATGGTGCATGCTACAGGCTGTGGCCAGGGGCTTGGGGCTATCTCCCCCATGCTGCCACATTCCACCAAAGAACTCTGAGGAATGTAAGAACTCTAAATTCAAACTTAGCCTTCTTAGTCAAGATGAAGATAGGAAGAAGGTAGGAGGATAGAACATAATTTATTTAATACTTTGTTGGTTTGATTAATAATGTTTTAATATTTACACGTGAGTACCCATTTGTACTTTTGTGCCACATCATAATAGCCTGAATGTTTGCCCAGAGCAGTCTCTATATTCTCCTTTTAAGAACCAAGTTGGGTAGCGATGGTTGCGTAAAAGGATTTGGTATCAAATTGATCCCAGCACAAATTGATCCCAATGAACAGTACCAGGAACAGTAGGTAGGCACTTAAAAATGTCTGTCAATGTCACTCAGTCCAATACCTTTGAAACTTAGCACTTAGCACACTGGCAAATATTTGTTGAACAAGAAAATAAAGGAATGAATGCACTCAGAAACTGTCCCAAAGGCTCAGAAGACTTGAGAAACTTGGATATAGCCTTCCATTTGGCTGCACATACTGCTAATATATGCAGGTGCCTTGTGAATGAGAAGCAATGAAGCTAATGAACAATAGCAATAACTTTGAAATTAGCATAAAATGCATATAGAAAAAACTATTTTCTGTTTTTTAACAGCACATTGAGGTACCCACAAGTGTAAACCAGCAATGCTACACTTGGAAATAAGGGCCACTTATTCTCAACTCCTTGATTACATATTCAAATAAACGTACACAGTTTTATTTGAATGTGCAATCCTATGTGAATGGGAACATTCAAACAAACTCATTTGGTCCATCTATTTAGATCTCTGATGGCTCATTCTAAGTAAAATGCATGCACTTTTCCCACTTTTCTTTCTAAACTATTAACTGGAAGAAACATAATTTGAAGTATTTTTTTAAAATAGCATTAAGGATGATGGGGTTCCTCCCCACCTTTATTTCTTTCTGTTGCTCTTACATTGAACTGTGATGCACAGAAGTGTATTTATCTCCACAGAAATGAATACACATTATGTATGACCTCAATAATATTCTACTAAGTAAAATGCCCTCATGTATAGCAATGATTTCTTATTATAAAGAAAAAAAATGGATTCCACTAGAACTAAAGTGAAAAGGATACTTTCTTATCTCTGCTGCTTCAACTACTGTGGATTGTAGGATTGAATGGGGGAAGATGGAAAGTAGGCCCTTAACATTACATAAAGGCTTAGCACGTCATGGGGGGTGAGGGTGGGGAGTAACATACAGAAAATTAGAAACTGCTTTTTTTGTGTGGCATATAGGCTTTCTAATCCTTATAACTGTGCCCTAGAGCCAGTGGCACATACAGGGAGTGATATGACTGGAGCTGAGTTTCCGGAAGGTTAATTTGAGAACAGTGTGTAAAAGCTAAAGGGAAAGAGAGATCGGGAAGGAGGGGATTCATCCTGTAATAGTCTCAATGAGAGTAATAAGGGTCTAGAATGGGGTCATGGCAACGGACAAAGAAAGATGGGGAAATGGTCAGCAGATATTGATTATGGAGGAAGTAACAAAGGGATCGACAATGAAACAATGAAACAGGTATTATTGCCTGTCCTCCCTCCAGAACCAGAGACCCTCTAATGGACTTCACACACACATGGGCATCTTTCAGAAATCTCAAAGTTGTAAAATCAACCCCTAACTTAGCATTTTTTACTATCTACTTAGTTCTTTCACAGTTGATGAGTATGTTAAAATCTTCCCCATCCTAAAATATATGTAATTTGTTAATGCTTCTCTGGTAACTTCTGGGTCTCTTTCCTTATTGTCAAACTTTTTCCCCTTTTCTCCTTCAGAAAGCTTCAGGTCAAGGACAAAATAGCCTTTGATGGGAAGGGTGAAGGGATTATGAAAATCTCCCTGTCTGCCTTTTGGGCTTCTTTTTTCTCCCTGGCCCTTTTTCAGATGGTAAGACAAAGAATAAAGTGAGTAACTGAGAAGAACTTTTACTTCTGGGGTTTGATGGGGACAGTGTGGGCCCAGTTTGGGCCAGCACATGTACCACCCAGCTCATTATAGAGAGAAAGAGAAAATAAGAATTTGAGCCAAGGCCTTCTCAAAAACGGAGTATACATTTGGCTGGAGCATCTCATGCCTTATTTCTGAGTAAACTCATCCTGATAAAGGCCAGACACTGGCAGGGTGGGAAGGAGAGAACCCCAGCTGCTAGGAAACCCTATGTACTCAGTCCTTTATGCAGCGCACTGTAACTTCCATTCCCATTACTTTATTGAAACAACTCTGGAAAAATGGGCTTCTCATCCCCAGTTCCTGTGGACGCTCTCCACTTCATGCAGCCTGGCTCTCTGCAATGGCTTCTAGGCACTCTTGCTTCCTTGCCTTCTGGGTAGTGCCTGGCTCCCCTACTATCTCTCTGACTACACCTATGCAGCTGGCACCTCGAGCTCTTCTTCCTTCTCCTCTATCTTACCCAATTGGTCTGCCCTTTTCTTTCTTTTCCATCGTATTTTCTCTTTAGGAAATTTCAATTTATCACATGGCTTCAACATCCATATTTGCTGAGTTGATTCCTAAATCTCTATCTCAGGTTCCAAAATCTCACCTAAGCTCCAGCCTCACAATTTCAACTGCTTGGCTTCTCCAAATTAGTGCACTCAAAATGAAATTCACCAGCTTTCCTTCCAAATCTGCTCCTTCTTCTAATTTTCCCTAAATACAATGATGCCAGACACACGTATGCAGTATTATTATTCATTCATTCACTGAAAAAAATGTTAACTATGCACCTGGTATATGTCATGTACTGTGCACTGTGACTGCTGTATACACATTTGTGCTGCAGTCGCCTTTTTCTTGTCTTTCATAGAATCCATTGCAAAATTCTAACAACTCTTTCTGGACAATATCTTTCAAATCCATCCTGTCCTATCCATTTGTGCCAGTTTAAATGTATTGTGTCCCCCAAACACCATTATCTTTGATGTAATCTTGTGTGGGCAGACGTTATCAGTGTTGATTAGATTTCTTTGAGTGTTTCTTTGGAATGTGCCCTACCCAGCTGTGGGTGATGACTCTGATTGGATAGTTTCCATGGAGGTGTTGCTCTGCCCATTCAGGGTGGATCTAAGTTGAGTCACTGGAGCCATATAAATGAGCTGACGGACAGAGGGAACTCAGTGCAGCTGTGAGTAACATTTTGAAGAGGAGCCACAGCCAATAGGGACACTTTGAAGAAAGCACAGGAGCTGCAGAAGAGAGACAGTTTGAAGACGGCCGTTGAAAGCAGACTCTTGCTCTGGAGAAGCTAAAAGAGGACAAATACCCCAAGTGCAATTAAGAGTGACATTTTTGAGGAACTGCAGCCTAGAGTGGAACATCCTGGGAGAAAGCCATTTTGAAACCAGTACTTTGGAGCAGACACCAGCCACGTGCCTTCCCAGCTAACAGAGGTTTTCCGGACACCACTGGCCATCCTCCAGTGAAGGTACCCGATTGCTGATGTGTTACCTTGGACACTTTATGGCCTCAAGACTGTAACTGTGTAACCAAATAAACCCCCTTTTATAAAAGCCAATACGGGGGCAAGATGGAAGACTGGTGAGCTGTATGTTTTAGTTACTCCTCCAGGAAAGTAGGTAGAAAGCCAGGAACTGCGTGGACTGGACACCACAGAGCAATCTGTCTTTGGGCATACTTCATACAACACTCATGAAAATGTCGAACTGCTGAGATCGGCGAAATCTGTAAGTTTTTTGCGGCCAGGGGACCCGCGCCCCTCCCTGCCAGGCTCAGTCCCGTGGGAGGAGGGGCTGTCAGCTCCGGGAAGGAGAAGGGAGAACTGCAGTGGCTGCTCTTATCGGAAACTCATTCTACTGATCCAGACTCCAACCATAGATAGAGACCAGACACCAGAGAATCTGTGAGCAGCCAGCCCAGCAGAGAGGAGACAGGCATAGAAAAAAAAAAAACAACACGAAAAACTCCAAAATAAAAGCAGAGGATTTTTAGAGTTCTGGTGAACACAGAAAGGGGAAGGGCGGAGCTCAGGCCTAAGGCGCATATGCAAATCCCGAAGAAAAGCCGATCTCTCTGCCCTGTGGACCTTTCCTTAATGGCCCTGGTTGCTTTGTCTCTTAGCATTTCAATAACCCATTAGATCTCTGAGGAGGACCCTTTTTTTTTTTTTTTTTTTTTTTTTAATCCTTTTTTCTTTTTCTAAAACAATTACTCTAAGAAGCCCAATACAGAAAGCTTCAAAGACTTTCAATTTGGGCACGTCAAGTCAAGAGCAGAACTAAGAGAGCTCTGAGACAAAAGGCAATAATTCAGTGGCTGAGAAAATTCACTAAACACCACAACTTCCCAAGAAAACGGGGGTGTCCGCTCACAGCCACCATCCTGGTGGACAGGAAACACTCCTGCCCATCGCCAGCCCCATAGCCCAGAGCTGCCCCAGACAACCCAGTGTGACGGAAGGGCTTCAAATAACAGGCACACACCACAAAACTGGGCGTGGACATTAGCCTTCCCTGCAACCTCAGCTGATTGTCCCAGAGTTGGGAAGGTGGAGCAGTGTGAATTAACAAAGCCCCATTCAGCCATCATTTCAGCAGACTGGGAGCCTCCCTACACAGCCCAGCAGCCCAGAACTGCCCTGAGGGGACAGCACTCACCTGTGACATAGCACAGTCATCCCTCAACAGAGGACCCGGGGTGCACGGCCTGGAAGAGGGGCCCACTTGCAAGTCTCAGGAGCCATACGCCAATACCAAGGACTTGTGGGTCAGTGGCAGAGACAAACTGTGACAGGACTGAACTGAAGGATTAGACTATTGCACCAGCTTTAAAACTCTAGGATCACCAGGGAGATTTGATTGTTAGGGCCACCCCCCCTCCCCGACTGCCCAGAAACACGCCCCACATACAGGGCAGGCAACACCAACTACACATGCAAGCTTGGTACACCAATTGGGCCCCACAAGACTCACTCCCCCACTCACCGAAAAGGCTAAGCAGGGGAGAACTGGCTTGTGGAGAACAGGTGGCTCGTGGACGCCACCTGCTGGTTAGTTAGAGAAAGTGTACTCCACGAAGCTGTAGATCTGATAAATTAGAGATAAGGACTTCAATAGGTCTACAAACCCTAAAAGAACCCTATTAAGTTCAGCAAATGCCATGAGGCCAAAAACAACAGAAAATTATAAAGCATATGAAAAAACCAGATGATATGGATAACCCAAGCCCAAGCACCCAAATCAAAAGACCAGAAGAGACACAGCACCTACAGCAGCTACTCAAAGAACTAAAGATGAACAATGAGACCATAGTACGGGATATGAAGGAAATCAAGAAGACTCTAGAAGAGCATAAAGAAGACATTGCAAGACTAAATAAAAAAATGGATGATCTTATGGAAATTAAAGAAACTGTTGACCAAATTAAAAAGATTCTGGACACTCATAGTACAAGACTAGAGGAAGTTGAACAACGAATCAGTGACCTGGAAGATGACAGAATGGAAAATGAAAGCATAAAAGAAAGAATGGGGAAAAAAATTGAAAAAATCGAAATGGACCTCAGGGATATGATAGATAATATGAAACGTCCAAATATAAGACTCATTGGTGTCCCAGAAGGGGAAGAAAAGGGTAAAGGTCTAGGAAGAGTATTCAAAGAAATTGTTGGGGAAAACTTCCCAAATCTTCTAAACAACATAAATACACAAATCATAAATGCTCAGCGAACTCCAAATAGAATAAATCCAAATAAACCCACTCCAAGACATATACTGATCACACTGTCAAACACAGAAGAGAAGGAGCAAGTTCTGAAAGCAGCAAGAGAAAAGCAATTCACCACATACAAAGGAAACAGCATAAGACTAAGTAGTGACTACTCAGCAGCCACCATGGAGGCAAGAAGGCAGTGGCACGATATATTTAAAATTCTGAGTGAGAAAAATTTCCAGCCAAGAATACTTTATCCAGCAAAGCTCTCCTTCAAATTTGAGGGAGAGCTTAAATTTTTCACAGACAAACAAATGCTGAGAGAATTTGCTAACAAGAGACCTGCCCTACTGGAGATACTCAAGGGAGCCCTACAGACAGAGAAACAAAGAAAGGACAGAGAGACTTGGAGAAAGGTTCAGTACTAAAGAGATTCGGTATGGGTACAATAAAGGATATTAACAGACAGAGGGGAAAAATAAGACAAACATAAATCAAAGGATAAGATGGCTGATTCAAGAAATGCCTTCACGGTTATAACGTTGAATGTAAATGGATTAAACTCCCCAATTAAAAGATATAGATTCGCAGAATGGATCAAAAAAAATGAACCATCAATATGTTGCATACAAGAGACTCATCTTAGACATAGGGACACAAAGAAACTGAAATTGAAAGGATGGAAAAAAATATTTCATGCAAGCTACACCCAAAAGAAAGCAGGTGTAGCAATATTAATCTCAGACAAAACAGACTTCAAATGCAGGGATGTTTTGAGAGACAAAGAAGGCCACTACGTACTAATAAAAGGGGCAATTCAGCAAGAAGAAATAACAATCGTAAATGTCTATGCACCCAATCAAGGTGCCACAAAATACATGAGAGAAACACTGGCAAAACTAAAGGAAGCAATTGATGTTTCCACAATAATTGTGGGAGACTTCAACACATCACTCTCTCCTATAGATAGATCAACCAGACAGAAGACCAATAAGGAAATTGAAAACCTAAACAATCTGATAAATGAATTAGATTTAACAGACATCTACAGGACATTACATCCCAAATCACCAGGATACACATACTTTTCTAGTGCTCACGGAACTTTCTCCAGAATAGATCATATGCTGGGGCATAAACAAGCCTGAATAAATTTAAAAAGATTGAAATTATTCAAAGCACATTCTCTGACCACAATGGAATACAATTAGAAGTCAATAACCATCAGAGACTTAGAAAATTCACAAATACCTGGAGGTTAAACAACACACTCCTAAACAATCAGTGGGTTAAAGAAGAAATAGCAAGAGAAATTGCTAAATATATAGAGACCAATGAAAATGAGAACACAACATACCAAAACCTATGGGATGCAGCAAAAGCAGTGCTGAGGGGGAAATTTATAGCACTAAACGCATATATTAAAAAGGAAGAAAGAGCCAAAATCAAAGAACTAATGGATCAACTGAAGAAGCTAGAAAATGAACAGCAAACCAATCCTAAACCAAGTACAAGAAAAGAAATAACAAGGATTAAAGCAGAAATAAATGACATAGAGAACAAAAAAACAATAGAGAGGATAAATATCACCAAAAGTTGGTTCTTTGAGATCAACAAGATTGACAAGCCCCTAGCTAGACTGACAAAATCAAAGAGAGAAGACCCATATAAACAAAATAATGAATGAAAAAGGTGACATAACTGCAGATCCTGAAGAAATTAAAAAAATTATAAGAGGATATTATGAACAACTGTATGGCAACAAACTGGACAATGTAGAAGAAATGGACAATTTCCTGGAAACATATGAACAACCTAGACTGACCAGAGAAGAAATAGAAGACCTCAACCAACCCATCACAAGCAAAGAGATCCAATCAGTCATCAAAAATCTTCCCACAAATAAATGCCCAGGGCCAGATGGCTTCACAGGGGAATTCTACCAAACTTTCCAGAAAGAACTGACACCAATCTTACTCAAACTCTTTCAAAACATTGAAGAAAATGGAACACTACCTAACTCATTTTATGAAGCTAACATCAACCTAATACCAAAACCAGGCAAAGATGCTACAAAAAAGGAAAACTACCGGCCAATCTCCCTAATGAATATAGATGCAAAAATCCTCAACAAAATACTTGCAATTCGAATCCAAAGACACATTAAAAAAATCATACACCATGACCAAGTGGGGTTCATTACAGGCATGCAAGGATGGTTCAACATAAGAAAAACAATCAATGTATTACAACACATTAAAAACTCGAAAGGGAAAAATCAATTGATCATCTCAATAGATGCTGAAAAAGCATTTGACAAAATCCAACATCCGTTTTTGATAAAAACACTTCAAAAGGTAGGAATTGAAGGAAACTTCCTCAACATGATAAAGAGCATATATGAAAAACCCACAGCCAGCATAGTACTCAATGGTGAGAGACTGAAAGCCTTCCCTCTAAGATCAGGAACAAGACAAGGATGCCCGCTGTCACCACTGTTATTCAACATTGTGCTGGAAGTGCTAGCCAGGGCAATCCGGCAAGACAAAGAAATAAAAGGCATCCAAATTGGAAAAGAAGGAGTAAAACTGTCATTGTTTGCAGACGATATGATCTTATATCTAGAAAACCCTGAGAAATCGACGATACAGCTACTAGAGCTAATAAACAAATTCAGCAAAGTAGCGGGATACAAGATTAATGCACATAAGTCAGTAATGTTTCTATATGCTAGAAATGAACAAACTGAAGAGACACTCAAGAAAAAGATACCATTTTCAATAGCAACTAAAAAAATCAAGTACTTAGGAATAAACTTAACCAAAGATGTAAAAGACCTATACAAAGAAAACTACATAACTCTACTAAAAGAAATAGAAGGGGACCTTAAAAGATGGAAAAATATTCCATGTTCATGGATAGGAAGGCTAAATGTCATTAAGATGTCAATTCTACCCAAACTCATCTACAGATTCAATGCAATCCCAATCAAAATTCCAACAACCTACTTTGCAGACTTGGAAAAGCTAGTTATCAAATTTATTTGGAAAGGGAAGATGCCTCGAATTGCTAAAGACACTCTAAAAAAGAAAAACCAAGTGGGAGGACTTACACTCCCTGACTTTGAAGCTTATTATAAAGCCACACTTGCCAAAACAGCATGGTACTGGCACAAAGATAGACATATAGATCAATGGAATCGAATTGAGAATTCAGAGATAGACCCTCAGATCTATGGCCGACTGATCTTTGATAAGGCCCCCAAAGTCACTGAACTGAGTCATAATGGTCTTTTCAACAAATGGGGCTGGGAGACTTGGATATCCATATCCAAAAGAATGAAAGAGGACCCCTACCTCACCCCCTACACAAAAATTAACTCAAAATGGACCAAAGATCTCAATATAAAAGAAAGTACCATAAAACTCCTAGAAGATAATGTAGGAAAACATCTTCAAGACCTTGTATTAGGCGGCCACTTCCTAGACTTTACACCCAAAGCACAAGCAACAAAAGAGAAAATAGATAAATGGGAACTCCTCAAGCTTAGAAGTTTCTGCACCTCAAAGGAATTTCTCAAAAAGGTAAAGAGGCAGCCAACTCAATGGGAAAAAATTTTTGGAAACCATGTATCTGACAAAAGACTGATATTGCATATACAAAGAAATCCTACAACTCAATGACAATAGTACAGACAGCCCAATTATAAAATGGGCAAAAGATATGAAAAGACAGTTCTCTGAAGAGGAAATACAAATGGCCAAGAAACACATGAAAAAATGTTCAGCTTCACTAGCTATTAGAGAGATGCAAATTAAAACTACAATGAGATACCATCTAACACCGGTTAGAATGGCTGCCATTAAACAAACAGGAAACTACAAATGCTGGAGGGGATGTGGAGAAATTGGAACTCTTATTCACTGTTGGTGGGACTGTATAATGGTTCAGCCACTCTGGAAGTCAGTCTGGCAGTTCCTTAGAAAACTAGATATAGAGCTACCATTCGATCCGGCGATTGCACTTCTCGGTATATACCCGGAAGATCGGAAAGCAGTGACACGAACAGATATCTGCATGCCAATGTTCATAGCAGCATTATTCACAATTGCCAAGAAATGGAAACAACCCAAATGTCCTTCAACAGATGAGTGGATAAATAAAATGTGGTATATACACACGATGGAATACTACGCGTCAGTAAGAAGGAACGATCTTGTGAAACATATGACAACATGGATGAACCTTGAAGACATAATGCTGAGGGAAATAAGCCAGGCACAAAAAGAGAAATATTATATGCTACCACTAATGTGAACTTTCAAAAATGTAAAACAAATGGTTTATAATGTAGAATGTAGGGGAACTAGCAGTAGAGAGTAATTAAGGAAGGGGGAACAATAATCCAAGAAGAACAGATAAGCTTTTTAACGTTCTGGGGATGCCCAGAAATGACTATGGTCTGTTAATTTCTGATGGATATAATAGGAACAAGTTCACAGAAAGGTTGCTATATTATGTAACTTTCTTGGGGTAAAGTAGGAACATGTTGGAAGTTAAGCAATTATCTTAGGTTAGTTGTCTTTTTCTTACTCCCTTGTTATGGTCTCTTTGAAATGTTCTTTTATTGTATGTTTGTTTTCTTTTTAACTTTTTTTTTCATACAGTTGATTTAAAAAAGAAGGGAAAGTTAAAAAAAAAAAAAGAAAGAAAGAAAAACAAGGAAAAAAAATGATGTAGTGCCCCCTTGAGGAGCCTGTGGAGAATGCAGGGGTATTCACCTACCCCACCTCCATGGTTGCTAACATGACCACAGACATAGGGGACTGGTGGTTTGATGGGTTGAGCCCTCTACCATAAGTTTTACCCTTGGGAAGACGGTTGCTGCAAAGGAGAGGCTAGGCCTCCCTATATCTGTGCCTAAGGGTCTCCTCCTGAATGCCTCTTTGTTGCTCAGATGTGGCCCTCTCTCTCTGGCTAAGCCAACTTGAAAGGTGAAATCACTGCCCTCCCCCCTACGTGGGATCAGACACCCAGGGGAGTGAATCTCCCTTGCAATGTGGAATATGACTCCCAGGGAGGAATGTAGACCCGGCATCGTGGGACGGAGAACATCTTCTTGACCAAAAGGGGGATGTGAAAGGAAATGAAATAAGCTTCAGTGGCAGAGAGATTCCAAAAGGAGCCGAGAGGTCACTCTGGTGGGCACTCTTACGCACACTTTAGACAACCCTTTTTAGGTTCTAAAGAATTGGGGTAGCTGGTGGTGGATACCTGAAACTATCAAACTACAACCCAGAACCCATGAATCTCGAAGACAGTTGTATAAAAATGTAGCTTATGAGGGGTGACAATGGGATTGGGAAAGCCATAAGGACCACACTCCACTTTGTCTAGTTTATGGATGGATGAGTAGAAAAATAGGGGAAGGAAACAAACAGACAAAGGTACTCAGTGTTCTTTTTTACTTCAATTGCTCTTTTTCACTCTAATTATTATTCTTGTTATTGTTGTGTGTGTGCTAATGAAGGTGTCAGGGATTGATTTAGGTGATGAATGTACAACTATGTAATGGTACTGTAAACAATGGAAAGTACAATTTGTTTTGTATGACTGCGTGGTATGTGAATATATCTCAATAAAATGATAAAAAAAAAAAAAAAAAAAAAAGCCAATACATCTCTGGTGTTTTGTATCCCGGCAGCATTAGCAAACCAGAACACCATTCTAGCTTCTACTACTCAAACTCAGACCTTCATATTTCTTAGTTGGATCATTGCCAGGTCCTTGTCATGGGCTTTCTTTCCTCCAGTGTCTCCCACCTTCCTAACTCATTTTAAAATCCATCACCAGATTAATTTCTTGAAGCACAGTTCTGATCACATCACTGAGCAGAAGCCAACACATAGAGGTAGAAAGACAGCCCCATCTCAATGAGACAAATCACTTTTCTTTTCTGAGCCTGTTCCTTCCTTTATAAAATGGGACTAATGATGCCATTTTCATCAGAGATGTTGTCAGGTTTCATGAAAAAAATAACAACATTGTTCCAAGCACTTTCTACATCAATAAATTCTGGCAGTAACATTATGAAGTATGTATTATTATACCCTTTTCACAGATAAGGAAACTGAGGCACAGAGAGAATAAGTAACTGACGCAAAGTCATAAAGCTAGCTGGACTGGATCCGAGGCAGTCTGATTCTAGACTATAAGTTCTTACCTAACACATAGTGGGTATAAAACAAATGTTCTTTCTTGTTCTCTTCCTAGATTTATGAGTTAATTTTCCCTCTTTTGTATAAACTAGAGAGACTTGGATTTCTGGCACTTGAGAGACTGAAAGAGTCTTAATTAATTTATCTGCCAACCACTTTAGTTCACCTTTGGTGAATATACAGGAGGCTTGGGAGAATCTCTGTACATGGACAAATCAAACTCTTTATGCAAAGCTTATGACATTAATCTTTTCAAATATGTTGTCCTAGTTTGCTAATGCTGCAGAATGCAAAACACCAGAGATAGATAGGCTTTTATAAAACGGGGGTTTATTTCGCTACACAGTTACAGTCTTAAGGCCACAAAGCGTCCAAGGTAACACCTCAGCAATCGGGTACCTTCACCGGAGGATGGCCAGTGGCGTCCGGAAAACCTCTGCTAGCTAGGAAGGCAGCTGGCGTCTGCTCCAAAGCTCTGGCCTCAAAACGGCTTTCTCCCAGGACGTTCCTCTCTAGCAAGCTTGCTCCTCTTCAAAACATCACTCCCAGCTGCACTCACTTTCCTCCCCCCAAGTCAGCTCATTTATACAGCTCCACTGATCAAGGCCCACCCTTAATGGGCGGGGCCACGCCTCCATGGGAACATCTCATCAGAATCATCTCCCACAGCTGGGTGGGGCACATTCCAAGCAAATCCAACCAGCACTAAAAACGTCTGTCCCACAAGACCACAAAGATAATGGCATTTGGGGGACACAATACATTCAAACTGGCACATTCCACCCCCTGGACCCCAAAATAACATCATCTTTCCAAATACAAAATACATTCATTCCACCACAATATCACAAAAACTCAAATCATTTCAGACAAAATCCCATCAAAATCAATTATAGGCATGGCCAATCCTAAGGCATAATTTTTCTTTAGCTGTGGATCTGTGAACTTGGAACAAGTTTTGTGCTCCCAATATACAAAGGAGAGACATTCAGAGGATAAACATTTCCATTGCCATAAGGAGAAACAGTAAGGAAAACAGGGTTAACAGGAGCAAAACAGTTCCTAAAACCCGCAGGACAAACTCCATTAGATTTCAAAGTCTGAGAGTCATTTACAGAACAATGTTGCATCCTTGGGGCTTGAGAGAGCGGGAGTCTAACCCTTCCTAAGGGCCTTTGTGGCAGCCCTTTTCTCTCCAAATGCTTGGGTGAGTGCTCCAACATATCCACACACTGGGGAGACCACCTTCTCGGCCCCACCCTCCTCAAACATCGGGGCAGCTCCCGGATTCCCTTCCATCTCCGGGGCACACGCTCAACCCCTTCAGAACAGTGTGGTGGCAGCCAGGCTCTCCCCAATTCCCTGGGAATGTGCTCCAACCTCTTTGGGACCTGAGGTGGCAAAACTCTTTCAGAGCATCGAGGCGGAAAGCCTGCCCTCAACCTCCAGGGCAAACTCACCCTTTCCATGAATGTGGGCTGCTCTGCTCTCCTAGCCCGAGACCTCCTGACTCCAGACCTCAACCTCCATGGCTCTATCTTTGAAGAGATTTTTCCTTTAATTTTTTCCTTGTCTGTCTCCAGTCCAGACTGGCAATGGCTCTGTCTATAAAGATCTCACAAAAATTCTGTTGGCTTTGCATGAAGCACACAGGGGTCAAAGCCATTAGACAATAGGACTTTCCACAAATCCTTTCTGGATAATTCCATCTCCAATCTTGGCTTGTACTGAAATGGTGGCTGGGTTCCATGTTTGGTTATATCCTCATGTTGGGCTATAGCTTCAGGGATTCCGCCCCCTAGAAGCTCGTAATTTTCCAGAATATCCATTTGAAAAGCCGTTCCAACATGTTTGGTATCTGCAAACTCAGCAGCAAAAGCACCCCACTTCTGGTACCAAAATCTGTCCTAGTTTGCTAATGCTGCAGAATGCAAAACACCAGAGATGGATAGGCTTTTATAAAATGGGGGTTTATTTTGCTACAGTTACAGTCTTAAGGCCACAAAGCGTCCAAGGTAACACCTCAGCAATCGGGTACCTTCACCGGAGGATGGCCAACGGCGTCCGGAAAACCTCTGTTAGCTAGGAAGGCAGCTGGCGTCTGCTCCAAAGCTCTGGCCTCAAAACGGCTTTCTCCCAGGATGCTCCTCTCTAGCAAGCTTGCTCCTCTTCAAAACATCACTCCCAGCTGCACTCCCTTTCCTCCCCCTGAGTCAGCTCATTTATGTAGCTCCACTGATCAAGGCCCACCCTGAATGGGCGGGGCCACACCTCCATGGGAACATCTCATCAGAATCATCTCCCACAGCTGGGTGGGGCACATTCCAAGCAAATCTAACCAGCACCAAAACTTCTGCCCCACAAAACTACAAAGATAATGGCATTTGGGGGACACAATACATTCAAACCGGCACATATGTTCAAAACATTTTGTTTAAAGGGAAAACCACAGAAAGTTTAACAAAAGAATATTTCTCAAGTATACTGTCTAAACAAAACATAATTTTCAATGTTCACGTTTACTCAAAAAACATGATTTTCAATGATCAGTTTTGTAATTTAAAGTGGAGTTTAGATATTGAGATTCCTCTCTATCCTGATATTGCTAGCATCTCATTTGAAATGACATTAAGTAGGTGAATAAACTTGAACTTTACAGGTAATTAATTTGCACATGTTGTTCCACTTCAGGTCATTTTTTATTCATTTAATCTTTAGTCAAATATTTGAGCAAAGGTCTACATTAGATATTGTATCAAATAGTATTGCAACCAGCCAGAGTTGGTAATTATGCCCATAGCTTCTTTGCTTTCTCAAATAAACACTCTATTCAGTAAGAGCTTTGTCTCTTACTTTTACCACCCTAAAGCCAGAACTGTTCTTTTATTTCCCACATTCTCCTGTCCCAGCCATAAAATGTACTCAAGACTGCAGCCATAGGCGCATTCTCAGCATGTGCCTTCTCTGCAGTAAGACTTAGTCTGAGGAGCCATCATTTAGACTGCTCAAGTTTATCTCTATTTTTGTATCCTCAAGCTTCCCATTGCACATATGGAATTTCTTTTAGAAGCATACAGTTTGTTAAGTAGTTTCAGCTATGCTTGGCATTGTAAGCGGAGAATCCAGCACGGGAAAAATGCCTTTTGAAATGTTTGCTATAGAATTTCTGCATATAGAGATGACAAATGCTAGGCTTGTTTTACAAAAATGTTGTTTAAAAAAATCGACCAGCTAAACGAGCATAATAAAAATTGGACAAAATAACAATATACATTGCCCTCTCTAAAATTAGTGTCTTAAGTTTGTATTGGGTTTACAGTACTCTGTAGACAAAATAAATAAAAGCAAAAATAAAAGTCCTGAAATTTGAGCACTAATGTATCACCAGAGCTTTCCTACATTCTTTGCTGCTACAAGTAGAGAAAGCACAAAGCTGAGCCAAATTCACTGTCTGGTTTAGAACTAATCTTTGGGCAGGCAGATGGCTTTTTATTTTCATACATTTTACTTGAGTTTTCCTCATCTCTCAAGTCAGCCTCATCAAGATTTATAAGCTTTGTAAACATTTCCAAAGGTTTTTGAGCCAGAGAAGTGCCCTTGGAACATCCAAACCCAGGTTTAGGGAAAATGATAAACAGTTAACTAGGTCAACTCTGATGTGATCTGACAATGAGAGAGTTGATCTGTCAATGGTTAAGCCTTTTCTCTTTTTTTTAGACATCTTTTTTTTTTTCAGTTTACCTATCTGGGGATAATAAATACAGCAGAAGGATGAAACATTTGTATTAACAGTTCCATACAATGTCCCTTTGGGCTCATGAGAGTCAAGCAAAGCTTGAAGGAAGACTTAATAACAACAGCCCTTTATAAATTATCAAAGCAATCCACTATTTCAAATCCCTCCATTGACTTCCTATCATCTATAACATAAAATTCAAATCCCTTAGCCTAACAAATGATTGATGACCAGCACCCTACTTACCACTCACATTTCACTACAGCCATCCTTGATACCAACTCCTGAACCTTAGATTTTATTTATTCTTCCATCTAATCCATCCACAGCTAACACAGCAATTTTCTAAGTTTTTCCTGCCTCTGTATCTTTGCTGCTGCTTCACTCTCTGCCTGGAATCCCTTCTCACTCCTATTAGCCCCACAATTAACAGACACTTTCAAGAATCAGGTCAATATCCCTGAAGATGGGGAAAATGATTAAACAAGAGGAAGGGGTAGCAACAGACAAGATACAATTTAACAAAGGATTATGAATACTGAATCTCTATGTAATTTTCTTTTTCTTAGTTGCTAGGGTATTAGAATAGTTAGAAGGAAAGAACTGAAATGGTGGAACTGTAACCCATAACATTCTTTGAAATTTGCTATATAGCTACTTCTTAAATTGTAATTTGAAAGTTATCACCTTTATATACAAATATATTTCACAATAAGGAAATAACTGAAACTATGGTACTGTAACCCATAACACTCTTGGAAATTTGGTAACTACTTGTAAAATTGCACTTGGAAAGTTATCACTTCTATGCATGTATGTATGTTATATTCCACAATAAAAAAATTAAAAAAAAAAATCAGGTTAAGTATCAACAACTTTATGCAGCCTCCCCAAGACCCTCTTTCCATCCAGAGAGAGTTGATCTGCCCCTTTGTTTTCTAACCATATACTACATATGCTCTTATAACACCAATAACACTTTATTATACTTATTTATATGTCTATTGCCTATTAAGAGATTATAAGCTCCTTGAGGACAGGGACTAGTTTATTGATCTTTACACCCTCAGTAATTAAAACACAGTTTGGCACACATTAGATAATGAATGGTTAGTGAGTAAATGAACACAAAAAATAAACTTCACTTCTTCACTAAAATTACATACTGGAAGGAAAGTTGAACTGGGAAATTCAGCTCAAATTTTTCAAACATTCTTTAAAAATTCTACTTGACCATACAAGACATAACTTTCAAAAATCAAGCATTCTTTCTTGGAACAAGAGTTCTCAAATGTATTCTCACGCCACTGTACCTACACACCTAATGCCCTTAAAATCTGAGATAATAAACACAAGATTTGTTTATTCTCTTGAGAAAATCAGCTCTTCTCATTAACAACTGATTTGCTTTTACAAGGGAATTAAGTTCCTTACTTTTGAGGAGTGTTCTATCTAATGGGATGCTTTAAAATGCAGAATTCTAGGTCCAGGCCCAGCTGAGCTGAATCCAAATTTCTGAGGGTGAGGACCATGAAGGTGCATTTTTTGCAAGCTTCCTAGATGTTTCTTAAAGTTTGACAACTGCTTCTCTACAGCTGGTGGATACTGATAAACAACAGTTAGTGCCAGGAGTCCCAGGTGCCACTGGGGGCTGGGATTGTTTCCCTTTTTGTGACAGTTCTTAGAACTGGAGCTTTTCTTCTCTGATGTAAAACATAACATGCCAGTTATACATGACTTTCTGACCCCTAAATCTTATTACTGCAAAGCACATTCTTTTGAGGTTTGCTTTGAAAATCACTTCAAAGTTACAGATAATCCAAACATTCACTGGCTTATTTGATTAAGTCACTAAGCCCTACTGAACACCAACACCTGCACTACTTACTCTGCACCAGCAGCAACCAATTTGCTGCAGGGCCCAAGTCTATGAGCTTGAATCTGATCACTCATAACAATATAATTCCATAATATGTAAAAATACGCATATGCATATATATTATTATGTTATTAATAACAGTCTACGAATCAATTTAAGATTTTGGGATGGTAAGTTATATCTATTGGTAATATCCATAGAATTTTTCTTATCAATTAAGATGACAGAAAGGTATTTTGAGCAAATTTGTATGTATGTAGCAGGATTTACTGGTGGTTATAAGTGGCCCAATTACTAAATATTATTGTATTCTTATATCTCTATAGAGCCCTAAAGTGCTCCAGATCAGGCATTATGCTACAATTACATTGTCGGTTCCATGGAATTCTTCAGGCAATCTATGCAGTCTCTGAAGTGTTAAAATAGATCTTTTTGAAAAACAGAAAGCATATGAGTCTTATTTATAGCTGTAATTGGCAAATACTCAAGCAATAGCTTTTCTGAGATTAGTGCTACAGCTACATTTCAGATGGAGTCTGATAGGGATTATTCCTCAGTTTCTGCTGTTTGCCCTGTCTCTAAGTTCACTGGAAAATGGATATTTACTTCCACTTATAAATGCACAGGACTGTAAAATACAAGAGCCAGAAGAGACTTTAGAGATCAACCTCCTTGTTCAAGGTCAGTGGCAAAAATGGGACTAGAACCAGGTCTGCTCTACTCTTTCTACCAATGGCTCTATAAATTCACTTCAATTGATTCTACATACATGTTATTAGATGTCTACTCTGTATAAAGGGAGCATCTTTTTAAACATGTAAGTTTTAAAAAACATAGTTGTGCCCAAGTATCAGCCACAAATTCCTCCTTCAATATAAGACACCATTTCTTAATAAAATTTTTGTTAAAATGTGCAGCCAGTAAGAGTAACATATTAATCTGAAAAAGAGGAATTATTCTTTGTCCATCCATATATTTACACATTTCATCCTTTCAATGCTAGAGAGAGCTAAGTCTGAGGACACATAGGTTAACAAGAAATCATTGCTCCCTTTGGGGAATTTATGAATTAGGAGACAGAGACATCAGCCAGTAAACACCATACAAATTAGGATAGAGGCAAAGGAATGCTGAAACACTGGTGTAAAAGTTAGATTGAAGGAAGTTAACAAGGATAACATTTGTGTTGGATTCTGTAGTATATTCTGGTTGTCTCTCTTTAAGGTTTGAGACCCAACTGATGGGTCCTTGTCAGTACTTTGCTCGGTTATTATCCACCATGTAGCAGGATGTTCAGACTATCTCACTCTACAGCTCTCATCCTCTCTACTTTTGTGCATCAAAGATGCCAGATCTAGGAGTGGGAGAGGTGAGGAAGAGTAGATTTGTTTTGCCCTAGCTTGCTAATTAATTTGGTGGCAACTGGACATTTAAAACTGGCATCAGCAGGCTGTGCCAGAAGTATGGTAGTTGGATTAAAACTGGCATCAGCAGGCTGTGCCAGAAGTATGGTAGTTGGAGCTCAGTACTTACCACAAGTAAGGCAGCATCTTATCACAGCTGTAAAGACTCTTTGAGAGTGGAAGAACCCACTCCCAGCATTATACTAAGAAGAGGCCAGACCCTGAGAATCAATGCTGGTATTTTCTCATCTGTGCATATTCACAGGGCACAAGTCTGCCTCAGAATGGTGAGGTCTGGTCAGTTTCCAAAGAACCTGACACCTCAGGGGCTAGCAGCTGTGGGGTTCTCTCAGATGTGAGGTGAAGCTTTTTGGTAATAATAGCCAGAACTGAGGAGGGGACTGTAGGGAGCAACATTTCTGTGGAGGAAGCTTTCTTCAGAGACTATTTGAAGAAGGTATAGTGTTCACTGTGATGAATTCCTGCTTTAACAGGCCCAAACTTCAAGTGTTTGAGCCTTTCATGAGCCAATTTTTTACTTCACCTGCCCAGATGCTTCCTGGGGAGGCTGGGTCAGAAACAGTTCCAGGGTTTAATGCACTATGTAAGTGAACCCACTCTCCTTACTACACAAAGCTACCTCTGATCATGGCTCTCACCATGGCAATAAGAATTATCCTTTCTCCATCACTAAGTCTTGGGAAGGGATATCCTAGTCCACCAGAATACCAAACCCTAACAGTTCCTTCTTCCCAGAAGGTCCATATACTCTCTTTGGAAATTTATTCACCCCTTCTCAGCAGCACTCTGATGCCTACAGTAGGAGGAGCTGGCTTCTGTAAGTCGGACAAAAGTCTATATACATTTTTTCCAAGAGAGGGGCCCTCAAGAGCTACTTAATAATGAACTTCTATCTCTAGGCAGCATAGCACTTATGGATGAAAGCACAGACCTTAGAGCCAGATTCCCTGGGTTGAAAAAAAAAATCCTGGCTTTACCACTTACTACCTGTGTAATTTGAAACTTCTATGTTGACTCATCTGTAAAACAGGCATTACAGCAGCCCCTACTTCATCAGATTGCTATGCCATTAATATAGGTTAAAGCACTTGTATCAGACCATGAAAAACAAAGGATAAAAATTACTATTATCAAACTGAAAGTGACTGGCAGCTGCTTTCAATCAGAGGAAAATCTCTGGTAGAATGCTGTACTACAGAAAGAAGATTAAGACTTGTTAAACAAATCAACATACATTCAAGGCATCTCAGAGTGAGAAGTTAATATAAAGATAAGGTATTCAATCATTTAACAAATAGTTATTGAGACCTTCTTCAAAGCAACATGATGCTATAGCCATGAACAAAACAGACCACAATCTCTGCCTTCAAGAAGCTAGCATTTATTTGGGGATGGAAAGAAAATCACATACTGTATCAGATCATGATGAGCGGTACAGAAAAAAATAAATGGGAATAGCTGTATGAATTAGAAAAGAAGTTGCAATTTTAATTAGGGTAGTTAGGGAAGCTTTATTGACAAGATATCGTGCAAGAACCACGAGGTAAAAGAGCAACCTTTTGCATATCAGGTGGAAGACTTTCCAAGTAGAAGGAAAAGGAAGAACAAAGATTCTGAGATGGGAATCTGCTTGGTGTGTTTGAAAAATAGTAAGGAAGCCAATACAGGTGTGGCAGAGCGGAGGAGGGAGAAGACGGGCCAGAGAGGTAGCAGGGATGGGGGAAAAGAATGTAAGATCTCACAGGCCTTGGTAATGACTTTGGTATTTAGTATGTGAGAGATGGAAAGCCACTGAGGATTTTGAGTGAAGGAGTGACAAAATGACACATGTTTTTAAAGAACCATTTCTGGCTTCTGTATCAAAAAAATATGAGCTAAAGGGGCAGAATCAGGAGACCAACAAGAAGGCTACTGCAATGTTCTAGATGAAGGATGACAGTGGTTTGGATGAGAGTGGCAATTGTAGAGATGATGTAAAGAAGTCAGATGTGGATATATTTTTTAGGTAAGGCCAATGATATCTGATGACAGATTGGATGTGAGGGTGGAGTTTGAGAAAAAGAATGGAGTCAAGGGAATTCCAAGGTATTTTAGCCAAGCATCTGAAAAGATACAATTGACATTTACTATGGAGAGAGGGCTGTGGAATAAGCAGGTTTTAGGGAGATTAAGAATTTGGTTTGCATATAACATTTGAGATACTTGTTAGACATCCAGTTGAAGATGTCAGGTAAGAAGATATGAGCCTGGAGTTCAGGGGAGAGATCTGGGCTGGAAATATAAATTATGTATAATGTATTTAGAGAGAGTGAATATAGAGAGAAGAAACCCAATGAAAGCTGAAACACACCAACATTCAGATTTTGAGGACTTTAAAAACAATCAGCAAAGGAGAATAGAAAAGGAGACTAATGAGGAAGAGGAGGAAAACTTGACTGACACGGTATCCTGGAAGCCAAGGGAAGAAAATGTTATCAAGGGTGAGTTTGCAATGAGCTAAACACTGTTCTTATGCCAAGATGAGGACCGAGAATTTCCCAAAGGACTCAGCAACATGGAGGTCTTTGGTTACCTTGAAACAGAAGTTTTAGCGCTCGAGTGGGGCAAAAGCCTGATGTGAATGAGTCCTAGAGTTAATAGGATGAGAAGAACCAGAGATCATGAAAGTATCTCCAGTTTTTACTGAAAACAGGAACAGAAAACTGGGACAATATCTAAGGGGGAGGGACGGAATCTAGATGTTTTTTTAAGACGGGAAAAGCAATAACATATTTATATGTTTGGGGGAATGATGCCACAGAGACAGGGAAATTGATGGGTCAAAGAGGTGAAAATTGCCAAAGTAACATCCTAAGTAGGGCAGAGGGAAGTGAAACTAATGTACAAATGGAGAGCTACACTTAAAACAGGTGGACTGTTCCTCTAGAGGAGCAGGAGGGAAGGCAGTGTCTAGGCACAGGTGTAGGGATTTGGGTAGATGTGATGGGGAAAATTGGGGAGGTTCTGTTCTGAATGATGATGCTTTCCTCCTGGAATGAGAAGCATGCTCATTAGCTAAGAGCAAAGATGGAGAATGAAGTTAGAGAAAGAAGGTATGAATAGTCATCTGGATGAATGGACCAGGGAAATGTACCATGGTTGTAGGGCAGCACTACAGACCCATTTAAGGTTAGTGGTGGTAAATTTAAATAAGGCCAATTACCCGGGAGGGGCAGGTACAGAAAGTATAAAAAGGTTTGGAGGGTTGGGGAGGAGTGAGGAGCTGTTTGTTATTATTACACCTAACTCTACAATATTTCATACTTGATCCCATAGGAAAAAATAACATTAATGACCTTGTTTCTCAAGCAGGGCAAACCATAATTTAATATGGTTTTCCACAAAGACAATTCTGGCAGATATGAACAGGATGGACTGACAGTTTGTTACTGAATAAATGGACTTTGTGGTACCTAAAACTACTTACCACCAGAATTTTATGGTTCACTATAAAATTAAACTGGTAAATAAAATTTTCCTAAAGAAATGTGGTTGAAAAATCTTACCCCTTCAAGGGCCACCATTAAACTTTCTATCAAGGGTTTCCTTAACTTTCTTAGGTAGCCCATAAATATGGACTCTCTGTTCTGAAACAAATTTGTTTGCTCTTGCCTTGCATGGGAGGTTAGCAAACTGAAAGTATTTTCCTACGACTTGGCTTGTTAAAAAGAAAAGGAAACAGGAAAGAAAATCCATTTGAAATAAATCAACTATTTCTCATGATGGAAAATTTGCATGATTACTTTGAACATAATGTATTGCATTTGGTTCTGGCTGACTTTCTAAATTAGTTAAACTTTTAAATGATTAAACACCACACTTTTTCTCACACACACTAAAAATAGTATGAAATTCAAGTGACTGGGATATAACATTAGTGAAAGGACTTATAAGATTAATATTCCTGTAAAATATGAAGTAATTGCTTTGGGAACATTTTTCTATTGGATAACTAAACACGTAAATTTATCTTGACTTGTACTTGATCAATATTTTGAGAAATACCATTTTAAATGATAATTCCAAATACAAATGTGACTATAGTTCAAAGAGAGGTAAACATTTTTTTCCTATTAGTAAATTAATCTCACTTAGTGTTGAAAGGATGTCAATTTTGCAAAAGGCAAATCCAATAAATGATGTATTTGATATGTGAACCATGTTTTTTGTTTTAAAAGCAAGATGCTGTAAGGCCCTGTCCTTAACACAAAATCACATGCCAGTCTGTTTTTGAACCCCAGAAACATTTTCCACATGAAAATTGTCATCAACGTGTTTATCTTCATCTTTTTTAAATGTTCAAGTTATCTTGTTTTTTTTTGTTTTTTGATTTTTTATTAATTCTTCAAGTTATCTTGATCTGGCATTTTTAGTCTAGGTCTATTCTAAAATAGTTTTAATTCATTTGCTTCAAGACTTAGCTTAATCCTGAATAGCCAAATAAAAGACAGACCTCAAACTAATTTCATCATTGAAGGAGAGGTTTCCAACAATGTTACAAACCAAATTTCACTAGACAATATGCTTATCTCTTCTGAATTACTAAAAGAATAATGCTTTCATTCAACTTAAAGGTCAAGTCAACGGAAGCACCATCTCTGCACCCCCACCTCCCGACATTAAGTTAAAAAACCACTATTAATGGCCACTTGATCAATATCTACAAGTTCAGCACAGCAGTTTGGAAAAGCCAAATGAAAATCAAAGTTCGACAGTTAAAAGTAATCACACTGTGGCCTATAGTACTTCTGTATACACATCAAATGAAAAATTGACAGCTATTTTACTGTCAGTTTAATGATTTCCAACTGGTATCCAGTGGAATTGAGTTTTTCAAAGTAAACATCAAATACAGTTGAAAGCCAAGTTCAGTCTAAAAGTAAAAACTATAGAGAAAATTTTAATTTCTATTTTTAAAATATTTGTTTTATCAGCTAAACACAAAGAATGATATTCACAGACTATAAACAATTGACTTTCAAAACTCAATATGCTTTTGCACTAGTAAAGCTCTGACATTTCATCAAGAGCATGTTTGTTAAACTCATAATAAAAGCAATGACCTTTCCCTCTGCATTTGAGAATAAAATAAGCCATTGCCTTGGCATTATAAATTCACTGTAGAATTCTGACAACTTAATAAGAAAACAAACTTTATACTTTCTGACCTTATCTTCAGTTTCTCCTTCCTTCTGCTTGCTTTGGATTTATTTTGCTCTTCCTTATCCAGGATCGAGGTGGGAGCTTAGATTATTGAATTAAGATTGTCTCTTTTCTAATGAACACATCGGTATATATTTCCTTCTCAGCACATCTGATATGCATTTTGCATTTCATTTAATGTATTTTTTCAAATTTCCCTTCAGACTATCTCCTTGATTTATGGAGTATTTAGGAGTATGTTGTTTATTTTCTAAGACTTTCCTATCATCTTTGTTATTGATCTTTGTGTGATATCAACCCTTTGAAATTTGTTGAGCTTTGTTTCATAGCCAAGGATATAGTCTATCTTGTACATATTCGTGGGCACTAATATTGTGTATTCTGATGTCTGGTGGAATTTTCTAGAAATCTCAATTAAATCCCGTTGGTTAAAGGTGTTGTTGGGTTCTACATCTTAGCCGGTATCTTTGCTGAAGACTGACTGTTCTGGCAATTGTTAAGACAGAAGTGTTGTAATCCCCTACGACAACTGTGGATTTGACTATTTCTCTTTTCATTTTATTACAGTTTTTACTTTACATATTTTGCAGCTGATTCTTAGTGAATACACATTTAAGACTGTCTTATTTTCTTGGATGATTTGTCCCCTTTATCATTATATAATGAATCTTTTTGGCTTTGGTAATATTATTTGCCCTAAGTATACTTTATCTGATATTAATGTAGCTACTCCTGCTTTCTTTTGAATAATGTCTGCATGATATATCTTTTTCCAAGCTTTTACCTGCCCACATGTGGTTATATCTGAAGTAATTTTCTTGTGGACGGACAACTTGTTTACACACGTTTTTTAATAGATTTGCCAGTATCTGTCTTTCAAATGGTGTATTTAGACTATTTTCAATTAATGTAATTATTGTTAGGTTAGGGCTAAGTCTGCCATTTTCTCTTTTTTTTTATATGTTTCTCGTTTTTCTTCTTCCTCATACTTTAAAAATTGAGTTATAATTCACATACCATAAACTTCACCCTTAACTTCAAAGGTTTTTAGAATCTTTAGTATATAGTTAGTATATTCAAAGTTGTACAATTATCACCACTTTCTAAACATTTTTGTCACCCAAAGAGAAATTCCATACCATGTAACATTAGCAATCACTAACCATCCTCCCCACCAGCCCCCCAGCAATTATAATCTACTTTCTGAGATAAATTTGACTCGAGATAGACTTGACTATTGTGGACATTTCATATAAATGGAACCATGTAACATGTGGCCTTTTGTGTGTCTTTCACTTAACATACTTTTTTCAAGGTGCATCCATGTTATAGCATGTATCATTACTTTATTCCTTTTTATGGTTGAATATTCCATTTTACGGGGTGATGGTTAATTTCATTTATCAACTTGGCTAGGGTATGGTGTCCAGTTGTTCAGTCAAGCAAGCACTGGCCTGATTACTACTTTGAAGATATTTCATGGTAAGATTTAAATCATTAGTCAGTTGAATGCTCTCTGGCTGTAAACATCTCATAGCTTTCAGCAATATGAGAACTCTCCTTACTCAATCTGTTGAAGTCCTTAAAGGGAGAACTGATGATTTCAGCAGTCAGAATGAAGAAATTCTACCTCTACTTCAGCCAGCCAGCTTCTCCTGGGGAATTCATTGTCACCGTCGAGTTACCAACTTGTGGCTTGCTCTACAGAATTCAGACTTCCACATTTCATTTCTGTATTTATCAAATGATGAATATTTGGGTTGTTGCCAATTTTGGCTATTATGAATAATGCTGCTATGAACACTGATGCACAAGTATTTGTACGAACATATGCTTTCAATTCTCTTGGGTACATACATAGCAGTAAAATTGCTGGGTCATATGCTTATTCTATAGTTCACTTCTTTGAGAAACTGCCAAATTGTTTTCCAAAGTGGCTGCACCAACTAGCAATGTATAAGGGTCTCCATTTCCCAATATCCTTGTTAGCACTTGTTATTGTCCATCCTTTTTATTATAGCCATTCCAGAGGGTATAAAGTGGTATCTGTGTCTTGGCTCTCTTGCAAAAAATCAATTGTGCACGGAGACTTCAGGGGAAGATGGTGGAGTAGGGAGCTCCAGGACCCAGTCCTTCCAACGAAACAGTTCCTCTCTCAACAACTGTTCTAGGGCTTCAGAAGTGAAAAGAACATTGTACAGCAACCAAGGAAGGGTGGGAGGAAGAGGCTGATAAACTGAGGTAAGGAACAGTGAGTTGCTCTCTCTGTTTGGTGGCCTGTGGTATTCATCCCCTACTCTTTTTTTTTTTAATCTTCATTTTATTGAGATATATTCACATACCACGCAGTCATACAAAACAAATCGTACATTCAATTGTTCACAGTACCATTACAGTTGTACATTCATCACCTAAATCAATCCCTGACACCTTCATTAGCACACACACAAAAATAACAAGAATAATAATTAAAGTGAAAAAGAGCTATTGAAGTAAAAAGGAACACTGGTTACCTCTGTCTGTTTGTTTGTTTCCTTCCCCTATTTTTCTACTCATCCATCCATAAACTAGACAAGGTGGAGTGTGGTCCTTATGGCTTTCCCAATCCCATTGTCACCCCTCATAAGCTACATTTTTATACAATTGTCTTCGAGATTCATGGGTTCTGGGTTGTAGTTCGATAGTTTCAGGTATCCACCACCAGCTACCCCAATTCTTTAGAACCTAAAAAGGGTTGTCTAAATTGTGCGTAAGAGTGCCCACTAGAGTGACCTCTTGGCTCCTTTTGGAATCTCTCTGCCACTGAAGCTTATTTCATTTCCTTTCACATCCCCCTTTTGGTCAAGAAGATGTTCTCTGTCCCACAATGCCAGGTCTACATTCCTCCCCGGGAGTCATATTCCATGTTGCCAGGGATCCATCCCCTACTCTTGCAGTGGGATGCCTTGGGGTCTAGTCCCTGGCTAGTTCACTAGGGACAGAAAGAAACACAAACATCCTCTTCTCCAAGAACAGGGGTGGGCACAGCAGATCATGGTTTTTAATTAGTGAATTCAGGCTGCCAAGTCTCAGATCTAGTGCCCCAAAGAGGGCAGCAGCCACTGTTTCAACTCCACTCCAGAAAAGGGTGGAGCCTGTGGAGATTTAAAGATGCAGCCCTTCCCCAGGGCTCCAGGGAATGGTTAGCTGAAGACGTGCAATTGCTGGGAAGACCAGGAAAGCACAGATTTGGGGAGTCATCAAAGAGGCTTTGGGTGCCCTTTGTGATACACCCCCAGGGCATTTTGGAGCTCGTCTGTGCCCCCTTTGTAGCTCCCTGACCCTGTTTCAGCCAGGAAATACTGACCTGGGAAATTCCTCTCCTGGGGGATCCTCCTCCCAGAGTTTGCCTCTACGAAAAAGCAGCTAGAGACAAAGAAAGGAATGTAAAAACTTAGAGGCAAAACATAAACAAACAGAACAGATCAAGATTCCCAGAGAAGGAAGAGAGAAAAGGAAGCTTTCTCCTGGAGGGGAAAGAATTGCACAAAAAGTGCCATCTTAAAACTGTACAGCATATTGAGGATGAGAATCAGATGAAGAAAAGCAGAAAAAAATCTGATCAGTTAAACACAGGCTATTCTAAAGGTATAGAAAAAGGCAGACTAAGAGTCAAAGAGGAGCCTTAACACCAAGCCAATCAATGATAAAACCCCACAGGAGAGAGAGAAAATGACTTTCAGAATAAATTCTGAAAGATAAGAAGATTCTTAGACATAAGCAAAAATTTACAAGTCATAATAAGAAACAGGAAGGTATGGCCCAGTCAAGAGCACTGAAATTATGGGAATGAAAGGCACAATAATGGAGACTGGAACAGACAGAAGAATGAATCAGTGAACTAGAAGACAGGACAATAGAAATCTTACAGACAACAGAACAGATAGAGAAAAGAATGAAAAAATTGAATAGTGTCTCAGGGATTTGCATGACAGCATGAAGACCATGAACATACACATTATGGGTGTCACAGAAGGAGAAGAGAAGGGAAAATGGGCAGAAAGTATATTTAGTATATTTGAGGAAACAGTGACCAAACCTTTCCCAACTCTTATAACAGATTTAGATACACATCCAAGAAGTACAACATACTCCAAACAGAATACATCCTAATAAACCTACTTCAACACACACATACTCATCAGAATGTCAAATGCCAAAGATAAAGACAGAATCAAAGACGGTAAGAGAAAAGTTGCCACATACAAGGGCTCCACAATAAGACTAAGTACTGATATCTCATCAGAAACCATAGAGGCAATAAGGCAGTTGTATGATATATTTAAAGTACTGAAAGAGAAAAACTGTGCCAGCCACAAATTCTTTATCTGGAAAAACCGTCCTTCAAAAAAGAGGTGGGGGGGGTTTAAAATATACACAGGTAAAGAGAAACTGAGAAAGTTCATCAACAAGAGACTTGGCCTACAGGAAATACTAAAGGGAGTCCTGCAGGCAGAAAGGAAAAGACAGGAGAGTGGCTTGTAGTAATGGAAAGACATGAAGCTTATCAGTAAGGGTAACTAAAAGTCTAAAGGGAGAGAACAACAACAACAAAAGACATGACATATAAAACCAAAGGATACAATGACTGAAGTAATTAAGTACAGCCTTTACAATAATAACATGAATGTTAATGGATTAAATGCCCCAATCAAAAGACACAGATTGATGGAACGGATAAATAAAAGCATGATCTAACTATATGCTGTTTACAAGAGACTCCCCTTAGAATACAAGACATAAATAGGCTAAAAGTGAAAAGTTGGAAAAGGATATTCCATGTAAATAGTAACCAAAAAAAAAGGGCTGGGGTAGCTATACTGATAGCAGACAAAATAGACTTAAACACAAAACTGTTATGAAAGGCAAAGAAGGGCAATATATATTAATAAAAGGTACAATCTACCCAGAAGAAATAAAAATCAAAAATATTTATGCACCTAACCCAAAATACATGAGGCAAACACTGGCAAAACTGAAGGGAGAGACACCTTTACAATAATAGTTGGAGATTTCAATACACCAGGCTCATCAATAGAAGAATAGTAACATAGAGATTAATAAGGAAACAGAGATCTTGAATAATAGGATAAATGAACCACACCTAAGAGACATATACAGAACACTGCACCCCCACACAGCAGGATATACATTCTTCTCAAGTGTGCATGGATTGTTCTTCAGCATAGACCACATGTTGAGTCACAAAACAAGTCTCAATAAATGTAAAGACTGAAATCCTACAAAGCACTTTCTCTGACCATAATGGAATGAAACTGGCTAACAGTAACAAGTGGAGAACTGGAATATCCACATATACATGGAAGTGAAACAATACTCTTAAACAATCAGTGGAACAAAGAAGAACAAACAAACAAACAGACAGAGGTACCCAGTGTTCCTTTTTACTTCAATAGCTCTTTTTCACTTTAATTATTATTCTTGTTATTTTTGTGTGTGTGCTAATGAAGGTGTCAGGGATTGATTTAGGTGACGAATGTACAACTGTAATGGTACTGTGAACAATCGAATGTACGATTTGTTTTGTATGACTGCGTGGTATGTGAATATATCTCAATAAAATGAAGATAAAAAAAAGAGTAGGGGATGGATACCACAGGCCACCAAACAGAGTGATGAATGAAAACGAGAACACAACATAACAAAACTTAAAGGATGCTGTGAAGGCAGTGATGAGAAGAAAATTTATAGTCCTAAATTCTTACATTAAAAAAGAAGAAAAAGCTAAACTCTAAGACCTAAAAGCACAACTGGAAGAAGCAGAAAAAGAAGAGCAAACTAATCCCAAAGCGAGCAGAAAGAAATGAAGTTTAGAGCAATAATAATGAAATTGAGAATAAAAAAAAGAGAGAATTAAAAAACTTGGTTCTTTGAGATGAATAAAATTGACAAACCCTTAGCTAGACTGATAAAGAAAAAAAAAATCAGAAATGAGAAGGGAGCCATTACCACTGACCCCACAGAAATAAAAAGGATCATAAGAGGGCACTAAGAACAACTGTATGTTGTTCATAGTGTCCTAGAACATGTGAACATGTTAGATTAAATGGGCAAATTCCTAGAAACACAAGAACAACCTACTGTGACTCAACAAGAAATAGAAGACCTCAACAGACCCATTACAAGTAGAGAGATCAAATGAGTCGTCAAAAACCTCGCAACAATGAAAAGTTCAGGACCAGATGGCTTCACATTCTTAACAATCATTCTGAGAAGAATTGATACCAATCCTGCTCAAAAAGTTGAAGAGAAGGGAACACTACCTAACTCATTCTAAGAGGCCAATATCACCCTAATACCAAAGCCCAATAAATACACAAGAAAAGACAATTACAAACCAATTTCTCTTATGAATTTATATTCAAAAACCTCAATAAAATACTTGCCAATCAAATCCAACAGCACATTAAAAGGATTATACGCCATGATCAATTGGGTTTAACCCAGGTATGTGAGGATGGTTCAAGATAAGAAAATCAGTTAATGTAATATACCACATTAACAAACGAAAGGGGAAAAAAACACTTGATCATGTCAACGATACAGAGAAGGCATTTCACAAAATCCAGCATCCTTTCTTGATAAAAACACCCAGAAAACTAGGAATAGAAGGAAATTACCTCCACATGTTAAATGGCAAAATATGAAAAAAACAAACTAACATTGTACTCAATGATAAAAGAATGAAAGATTTCCCTCTATGATCTGAACAAGACAACAATACCCATTAACATTGCTATTATTCAACACTGTGCTGGAAGTTCTCACCAGAGAAGACAGGCAAGAAAAATAAATAAAATGCATTTGTCCCAGTTTGCTAAAGCTGCCATATGCAAAATACCAGAAATAGATTGGCTTTTAAAAAGGGGACTTATTTGGTTATAAATTTATAGTTCTGAGTCCATATAAGTATCCAAAGTAAGGCATCAACAAGAGGAACCTTCACTGAAGAATGGCCAATGGTGTCTGGAACACCTGTTGGCTGGGAAAGCACATGGCTGGCATCTGCTAGTCCTTTGCTCCCAGGTCCTGGTTTCAAAATGGCTTTCTCCAAGATGTCTCTGGGCTTCTGTCTCTCTTAGCTTCTTCAGCAACTATGCATCTAAGCATCTGGGGGCCCTGTCTTAGCTTCTCTGGGGCGAACTCTAGGCTTCATCTGTTATCTTAACATCTCCAAACATCCTTCTGTCTCCATCTCCCAGCATCTTAAAACATCTGGGTCTGCGTTGGCTCTTAGATTCTCCCGGGGGCAAACTATGGATTACATATTTTAGCTTCTCTCCAAAATGTCTCTCTCAGCATCTCTGAGCTTGTTTCTGTGAGCTCTCTTAAAGGACTCCAGTGACGTAATTAAGACCCACTCAGAATGGGCAGGGTCATACCTCCACAGAAATGATCTAATCAAAAGGTCTCACCTACAGTTGGGTGAGTCACATCTCCATGGAAACAATCTAATCAAACATCCAACCCTAATCAAAAGACTAGTAAGTCTGCCCCCACAAGATTGCATTAAAGAACATGGCTTTTGTGGGGGGCATAATAGATTCAAACAAGCATAGCATCTGAATTGCAAAGGAAGAAGTAAAACCTTCTTTATTTGCAGATGACATGATCCTATATAGAGAAAGTACTGAAAACTCTACAATAAAGGTACTAGAGCTAATGAACGAATTCAGCAAAGTGGTGGAATACAAGAACAAAATGCAAAAATCAGTAATTCTATACACTAGTAATGAACAATCTGAGGAACAAATAAAGAAAATAACCCATTAAGAAGAGCAACTAAAAGGATCAGACACCTGGAAATAAATTTAACTAAGGATTAAAGGACTTGTACCCAGAAAACTACAAAATATTGTTAAAATAAAGCAAAGAAGACCCAAATAAATGGAAGGACATTCTGTATTAAAGAATTGGAAGACTAAATATAATTAAGATGTCAATTCCATCTAAATTGATTTACAGATTCAATAAAATCCCAATCAAAATTCCAACAGCCTATTTGCATAAATGGAAAAGCCAATTATCAAATTTATTTGAAGGGTAAGGGGTCCCAAATAGCCAAAAACATCTTGAAAAAGAACAAAGCTGGAAGACTCATACTTCCTGACTTTAAAGCATATTACAAAGCTTCAGCAGTCAAAACAGCATGGTACTGACATAAGGATAGATATGCAACCAATGAAATTCAATTGAGAGTTCAGAAACTGACCTCAAGTCTATGGCCAATTGATTTTTTTTTTACTTCAGTTTTATTGAGATATATTCACATACCATACAATCATCCATGATGTACAATCAACTGTTCACAGTACCATCATATAGTTGTGCATTCATCACCCCAATGTATTTTTGAACATTTTCCTTATACCAGAAAGAATCAGAATCAGAATAAAAAATAAAAATAAAAAAGAACACCTAAATCATCCCCTCCATCCCACCCTATTTTTCATTTAGTTTTTGTCCCCATTTATCTACTCATCCATCCATACACTGGATAAAGGGAGTGCGAGCCACAAGGTTTCACAATCACACTGTCACCCCTTGTAAGCTACACTGTTATACAATCGTCTTCAAGAGCCAAGGCTACCAGGTTGGAGTTTGGTAGTTTCAGGTATTTACTTCTAGCTATTCCAATTCATTAAAACCTAAAGTGTTATCTATATAGTGTACAACAATGTCCACCAGAGTGACCATTCGACTCCATTTGAAATCTCTCAAGTCACTGAAGCTTTATTTCGTTTCATTTCACATCCCCCTTTTGGTTAAGATGTTCTCAATCCCATGATGCTGGGTCCAGATTCATCCCTGGGAGTCATATCCTGCGTTGCCAGGGGAGATTTATACCCCTGGGAGTCAGGTCCCACACAGGGGAGAGGACAGTGAGATCACCTGCCAAGGTGGCTTGGTTAGAGAGAGAGTGGCCAATTGATTTTGACAAGGCTGTCAAGTCCACTCAACTGGGTAAGAACAGTCTCTTCAACAAATGGTGTTGGGAGAACTGGATATCCATAGGCAAGAGAATAAAAGAGGACCCCTATTTCACACTATATAAAAGCCAACTCAAAATGGATCAAAGACCTAAATATAAGAACCAGAACTACAAAACTCTGAGAAGAAAATGTAGGGAGGTCTTGTGGTAGGCCATGGTTTCTTTGACTTTACATTCAAAGCAAAGGTAACCAAAGAAAAAATAGATCCAATGGGAACTTCTCAAAATTAAAAATGTTTACATATGAAAGGAATGTCAAGAAAGTAAAAAGACAACCTACTCAATGGGAGAAAATATTTGGAAACCATATATTCAATAATAGCTTAATACATAGAATATATAAAGAAATCCTATGGCTCAACAATAAAAAGACAAACAATCCAATTTAAAAATGGGCAAAAGACTTGAACAGACATTTCTCCAATGATGAAATACAAATGGCTAAAAAGCACAAGAAAACATGCTTAATATCACTAGTGGTTAGGGAAATGCAAATGAAAACCACAATGAGATATCATTTCATACCCACTAGAATGGCCATTAAAAAATCTGAAAACTAAAAGTGTTGGAGAGGATGTGGAGAAATAGGAACACTCGTTCATTGTTGACTGGAATGTAAAATGGTGCAGCCACTGTGGAAGAGTTTGGCAGTTCCTCAGGAAGCTAAGTATAGAATTACCTCATGATACAGCAATTCCACTATTAGGTATATACTCCTAAGAATTGAAAGCAGGGACTTGAACAGATATTTGCTTACTGAAGCTCATAGCAGCATTATTCGTAATTGCCAAAAGATGGAAGCAACACAAGTGTCCATCAATTGATGAATGGATAAACAAAATGTGGTATATACAAACAACGGAATATTATTCAGCTGTAAAAACAGAATGAAGCCCTGATGCCTTCCACAACATGGACAAACCTTGAGGACACTGTGTTGAATGAAATAAGCCAGACACAAAAGGACAAATATTGTATGATTCCACTGTTATGAACTAATTATAATAAGCAAACTCAGAGTCAGAATCTAGAATATAGGTTACCAGGAGAAAGATTGGGGTTAGAGAATGGGGAGTTGATGATAAACTTGCACAGAATTTCTATTTAAGTTGATGTAAAGACATGGAAATGGACGGTGTTGAAAGTAGCACATTATTGGGAGTGTAATAAATGGCAATAAAATGTACAGGTAAATATGGTTAATAGTGGAAACTTTAGGATGTATATATTACAATAAAATTAAAAGATAAAATATAGGGAAAAAATAGGAAAAAAAAGATAAAGCATAGGTCTGTGTAACACAGTGAACCCTACTGTAGATGATGGACCATAATTTAATAGTACAAGTTTATTCTTTCATGAATCATAGAAAAAATATAACACAAGGTGGTAATACCAGGATGGTATATAGGGAAAAAATATATCTAATGTAAATAATGGATATAGTACAAATTTAATAATCTTTCATCAATTGTAACAAAGATAACTACTGTTTAACAAAATAGTACAATTATTTACAAGATGCTACCATCAATTGTAACAAATGTTCCATACCAATGCAAGGTGTTCGAGGTGGGGTGGTGTATGGGAATCCCGTTATTTTATGCATGATTGTTTTGTGAACCCACAACTTCTCTGATTTAAAAAAAAAAAAAAAATCAATTGCCCATAAATATGTGGGTTTATTTTTGGACTCTCAATTCTATTCCATTCACCTTTATCTACCCTTATGCCAGTACCACAGTCTTGATTACTTCAGGTTTCTAGTTACTTTTGAAATCATGAAGTGTGAATTCTCCAAATTTATTGTTCTATTTCAAGATTGTTTTGACTATCCAGGGCCCCTTGTATAACCCTATGAATTTTAAGATCAGCTTGAAAATTTCTGCAAAACAAGCCAGCTAGGAATTTAATAAGGATTGCATTGGAACTGCATATCAACTTGGGAGTATTGCCAATTTGAGTTTCACTTTTTTTTCTTTTTCATGGTCAGGTTAGCTACAGATATGTCAATTTTGTTGATCTTTCCAAAGAATCAACTTTTGGTTTGCTGGGTAAGAATAAGATCACTCAACTGTGAGTGGCATTACACAGTCTTAATATTATAAATGTACTCTTAATGTAATTATATGCTTAACAATGTAAACACTGTATTAAAATATAATCATGTTGGGAGGAGGGGGGGACAAGAAAGGAATATATGGTATTTGGGAAATAAAAGAGCTAAGCTTTCAGAGGAAGAATAAAATAAATAATGTTTAAAACGGAAAAATCAAGTATAAAAGCAATAAAGGCACGTTATTTAGAGATATGGTTAAAAAATAAAAAAGAATCAGTTAAAAGAGTTGAATATACTTGCCCGGGAGTGGGAAATGGAAGGGAGGTCAAAGTAGTGGGATTTTTCATTTAGAAGATAAAATGTCAAAACAACCGAACCTTGTAGAGATCTACTTTTTAAACTATGTGCCTGTGTAACTTTGATTTTTTTAAAAAAAGAGGAAAAATAAAACACAAATCTAACACAATGCCTAGTTCATAAAAATTCCATAATAAATGTTAATAGTTTTATTATTATAATGACAAGACAGATGATTTTTCATATTACCATTACATTCATTTTAGGGATAACAATACTTCCTCTATTATAAATGCTACTTGACTTTTTTATAACACGTTATTTACTTTGCCTAAGATATTTGGGCATGCTTAATAAAATAATAAAAAAATTATAAAACATTCCAATTAATTCTTTTACTAAGTAAGGTATCTAATTTTATACAATTTACACACAACCTTTAATTTCAGTAGTAAAAAAAAAATGAAATTATATCACTTCTTGGTATTTAACAGTAACAAGACTTTAACTCCCCAAGACATGCACTACAACCATATAATAGATTTTTCATCAATATGATGGTCTTGGCATCTTAAATACTATATTCCCATTTTAAATTAAGATCTATTTGCTAAAATAAACACAGGCAAAGACAATGAACAGGCAGTTCATAAAAAAGAAATACAAACAGCCATTAACATTGATATATCAACTCATTAGTAATGAAAGAAATACAAATTAAATAAGATACCATTTTTCACACTGTTAAAAATGAAATATTAAAAAAACATAATTTGACAGTTGACAAGGGGGTAGGTAAGTGGCAATGGGCACACACATACTACTATCTGGACAGGTAAGTTGTACAGCCTTTCTGGAGAGCAATTTGACAATATCAAAGCTCTAAAATTGTTTAGTCCTCTGAATTAGTCATTCCACTTCTATAAAGTTTTTTAAGGACATGATTAAGCCTAGACCTCAAAATGTGACTACAAGGATATTCATTACACCATTTGCCTAGATTAGTAACAGCAATCAAAATGTTTAACACAGAGGAAAGAGCGAGTAAACCGTGGCATACCTTCTTTACGGCAAGCAGTGGGCTTCCTCTTATGCCATTCTCCCACCTCCACCTCATCTTCTTCCTGACCAGCAGAGTTCACTTTCCACACAGAAACTAATAATGCTAGATACTGGCTTTCCATGATCTGAGTCAAAGGAAACTGAAGGGAAACCTGTGAGCATCTGTGAAAAATCTTCCTCACTGATAAAAACTGAGATGTGAAAGGAGAAATGGCCCTTCCTGACTTTTGGATGTGATTGTATGAGGGTGTAAAGTTGAAAGTTACCACAGGAGCTCTTGTGACCATGAGGGGAACAATCCTAAGGCAAAAATCAATAAAATAAAATGAGGATGGCAGAGCCAAAAAAAAAAAAAACCCTCAATGACATCTCTGAGCTGTGTGTTATACGATAATATATGTCCTTGGTTGAAGTCAATTACATTTGGACATTGTATCCTCTTGCAAAAAGCATCTGAACAGATACAGTCATACACAATACAGTACTTTGGAGTCACTAAAAGTTATGCCACAGAGGTATATTTATTAACAGTAGATGCGCTGGTAAGTGAAAAAAATTACAAAAAAATGTATATCCTCATTTGTTTTTAACGAATGTTTCATTGGATTCATTGCCAAGAAAAGTCTAGAAGGATATACACCAAGGTTTTAGGAGTAGCTATCTCTGAAACAAAGGATTTAAATGCTTCCTTTTTGCATATTTGCATTTTCTATTTTTTTCTACAATGAGCATGTAGTACTTTAAAATTCTGCTACCTTTCTTTATTTCTTCTGTCAATTCAATGCAATTTTGGTGAAAAAGACGTCAATATATTCTAGTGAACTACTGTGAACCAGAATTTTTTGCTTTCTTTACTAGGAATTTTTTTTTTTTTTACTGTTTTGTGAAATAAAATTTGATACTATCGAGTATTTATTTTTCAGTGAAAATGGGAAATTACAAACAGTTTTCATTTTCCTTACTTAAGGAACCATATCATGACTTTGTACCATTTCTCATTGGAATTTCTTCCGTGAAGCAAAAACAGTCCCAAAATGAAGGATCTTCAGGTGTCATAGGAACAGCAGATGCTATTAAATCATTAAAGGTCAGAATAGTAAACTGCCTTTGGGTCGGTTTAGAATCATCTTGAGATGGAACCTAAAAGGGAAAAAATAGATTATCCTATTTGTTATATTGCATGCTAATCTTATGACTGATTTTATAATTATGAAAACCAGAAACAAGGCCAAATTACATTTCAGAGTATTAAATTACAACATAAGATTTCTAAAACATTGAGTTAATTCCTTATTTTATTATTGCATATATATCAAGAAAAATATCAAAGAGAAAACCTGTTTCTCAAACTCTCGTATATAACTACAACCTGAGGCATTTGAAACGTAGATTTACTGAGACCCACCATCCAGAAATTTGATTCAATAGATTTGTATTAACTTTAGGGACTCTAAAATCTAATTTGAACAAGCAGGTGGGTGATTCTGATAGAGGCGGGCCAAAAAGCAAACCTTTCAGAAATACTAGTAGAGGTAGTTCTAATAAACTCTCATAACTACAGCAATGTAACAGTTCTTCAGGAAATGATTTATTCAACAGTAAATTTAGACTGTATCTTATACTTTGAGATAAAGCCTTGATCACAACTAAACTGAGTGTAGACCTTTGTTACTACTCTATATATTCTATTATAGATAATACTAAGGCTTTGTATAGTATTTTACATTGACAAGGTTCAGAACCTATTTTATATGATTTATGTCTCACAGCTACCCTGTGATATGGTTATTATTGAAATTTTACAGATGGGTGAATTAAGGCTCAAGAAGAGCAAACAATGTGTCCAAGCTCACAATGGTTAAATGGCAGAACCAGACCTACAATCCAGGTTTTCTGAATCATACTCTAATCCTCTCCCCACAATGCCACTGCTATCTAAATCAGCTCTATCTATTGCAATAAAAGGAAATAATACATGTGCAAATGTTTCAAAAACTGTAAAGTTCTACAGAAAACTAGGATATTTCCAAGGACTTAAAAGCCACAATATGACAGAAGGTCACTCATATATTTGGCACTATAACTTTGTGTATGATTTGAATATTACTTTAAAAGTGGAAGGTAATTCCATTATCTACCAACCTTCAACTTAGAACTCTTATTCAACACAGCCCCAGTTCACTAGGAAATAAATCACTGTTAAGACAACTAGATAGTGATGATCCTGAATTTCTTTTGAAAATAGGAACACTATGACAGACAGCATTACCAACACTTTTTCTTTGTAATACTTGAGTGTAACTGAATGTGAAAAAACAAGTGAAGAGTTAGTTTCTGAGGAATCCCAGATGATCTTAAGAATTTGAAAATCAAAAACACTTTTAAGTCTGTAATCTTTAAAAAAAAAGATTCTAACCTGATATAAACCAAATGATTGTTTCATCAAACAAGAACAAAATCAACATTGATATATGCTTTCTAAAAAAAAAGTCAGAGAAATCCTAAAATCTTACATCCTGATGTCTAGATCCATCGGGCTTCCTAAGAGCTACTGCAACAAAATGGTGCTCATCTATTTTGCTTTCCTGAAAAATAAAAGTAAATACAAATTACTAAATACGGAAACCAGATAAACTTTTGTCTCCATTTCTTAAATCTCAATCTCTCTCTTACACACACATATATATATATTTTCCCCCATCTCACCAAAAACCGTTTAAGGATAAGTTACATATATCTTGGTCCTTTATTCCTAAATAATTCAATATGTATTTCCTAGTAGGGATACTCTCTTATATAACCATAGCAATTATCAACTTAGTAAATTTAACACTGAAACAAAACTTTAGTCTACTATCAGTATTCCAAATTTTGTGAATTCATCCAATAATGTCCTTTATAGCTTTCCCCCCTTCTGATATAGAAGCCAGTCTAGGGTCAACTGTTACATTCAGTTGTCATGTCTCATTAGCCTCCTTTAATCTGGAAATTTTTTTACAGTCTCTATCTTTTACGACATCAACAATTTTAAATACAAGCCCCACCTCTTTTCTTTCTAATAGAACACTTCATTTTTGGTTTGTCTGATTTTCTTTAACATTAATCTTAAGATTATACATTCTCAACCAGAATACTACAAAGGTGATGTGCCCTATCTAGAGGCAGGTGCTACCTAGAAGCACATAATGCCCATCTGCCCCTCAGTGGTTATGTTAATTTTGCATATGGTTATTTTTAAAGGGTAAATTTCAAAAATCAGATTTTAACATTGGTTTGTAAGCATTTAGTTAACCATATACCATAACCTATAGGAAACCATGGTAGAAATTTAGAGTAGACTTGAAGATGTAATTTTCTATTTTTTCCTATGAATGAGATGAAGGGGGAAGGCCTTCAAATTTAATACTGAGGCAGACCGGAGAATATCATGAACTATTAAAAACTGAATAAAATTTTCACTGAAAAGCCACTTTACAAAGTAACATATCAATTTAAAAAGGAAATTACATAGACTTCAAATGCAGGGAAGTTTTGAGAGACAAAGAAGGCCACTACATACTAATAAAAGGGCAATTCAGCAAGAAGAAATAACAATCGTAAATGTCTATACACCCAATCAAGGTGCCACAAAATACATGAGAAAAACACTGGCAAAACTAAAGGAAGCAATTGATGTTTCCACAATAATTGTGGGAGACTTCAACACATTACTCTCTCCTATAGATAGATCAACCAGACAGAAGACCAATAAGGAAATTGAAAACCTAAACAATCTGATAAATGAATTAGATTTAACAGACATATACAGGACATTACATCCCAAATCACCAGGATACACATACTTTTCTAGTGCTCACGGAACTTTCTCCAGAATAGATCATATGCTGGGACATAAAACAAGCCTCAATAAATTTAAAAAGATTGAAATTATTCAAAGCACATTCTCTGACCACAATGGAATACAATTAGAAGTCAATAACCATCAGAGACTTAGAAAATTCACAAATACCTGGAGGTTAAACAACACACTCCTAAACCATCAGTGGGTTAAAGAAGAAATAGCAAGAGAAATTGCTAAATATATAGAGACCAATGAAAATGAGAACACAACATACCAAAACCTATGGGATGCAGCAAAAGCAGTGCTGAGGGGGAAATTTATAGCACTAAACGCATATATTAAAAAGGAAGAAAGAGCCAAAATCAAAGAACTAATGGATCAACTGAAGAAGCTAGAAAATGAACAGCAAACCAATCCTAAACCAAGTACAAGAAAAGAAATAACAAGGATTAAAGCAGAAATAAATGACATAGAGAACAAAAAAACAATAGAGAGGATAAATAACACCAAAAGTTGGTTCTTTGAGAAGATCAACAAGATTGACAAGCCCCTAGCTAGACTGACAAAATCAAAAAGAGAGAAGACCCATATAAACAAAATAATGAATGAAAAAGGTGACATAACTGCAGATCCTGAAGAAATTAAAAAAATTATAAGAGGATATTATGAACAACTGTATGGCAACAAACTGGATAATGTAGAAGAAATGGACAATTTCCTGGAAACATATGAACAACCTAGACTGACCAGAGAAGAAACAGAAGACCTCAACCAACCCATCACAAGCAAAGAGATCCAATCAGTCATCAAAAATCTTCCCACAAATAAATGCCCAGGGCCAGATGGCTTAACAGGGGAATTCTACCAAACTTTCCAGAAAGAACTGACACCAATCTTACTCAAACTTTTTCAAAACATTGAAGAAAATGGAACACTACCTAACTCATTTTATGAAGCTAACATCAATCTAATACCAAAACCAGGCAAAGATGCTACAAAAAAGGAAAACTACCGGCCAATCTCCCTAATGAATATAGATGCAAAAATCCTCAACAAAATACTTGCAAATCGAATCCAAAGAAACATTAAAAAAATCATCCACCATGACCAAGTGGGGTTCATTCCAGGCATGCAAGGATGGTTCAACATAAGAAAATCAATCAATGTATTACAACACATTAACAATGCAAAAGGGAAAAATCAATTGATCATCTCAATAGATGCTGAAAAAGCATTTGACAAAATCCAACATCCCTTTTTGATAAAAACACTTCAAAAGGTAGGAATTGAAGGAAACTTTCTCAACATGATAAAGAGCATATATGAAAAACCCACAGCCAGCATAGTACTCAATGGTGAGAGACTGAAAGCCTTCCCTCTAAGATCAGGAACAAGACAAGGATGCCCGCTGTCACCACTGTTATTCAACATTGTGCTGGAAGTGCTAGCCAGGGCAATCCGGCAAGACAAAGAAATAAAAGGCATCCAAATTGGAAAAGAAGGAGTAAAACTGTCATTGTTTGCAGACGATATGATCTTATATCTGGAAAACCCTGAGAAATCGACGATACAGCTACTAGAGCTAATAAACAAATTTAGCAAAGTAGTGGGATACAAGATTAATGCACATAAGTCAGTAATGTTTCTATATGCTAGAAATGAACAAACTGAAGAGACACTCAAGAAAAAGATACCATTTTCAATAGCAACTAAAAAAATCAAGTACCTAGGAATCAACTTAACCAAAGATGTAAAAGACCTATACAAAGAAAACTACATAACTCTACTAAAAGAAATAGAAGGGGACCTTAAAAGATGGAAAAATATTCCATGTTCATGGATAGGAAGGCTAAATGTCATTAAGATGTCAATTCTACCCAAACTCATCTACAGATTCAATGCAATCCCAATCAAAATTCCAACAACCTACTTTGCAGACTTGGAAAAGCTAGTTATCAAATTTATTTGGAAAGGGAAGATGCCTCGAATTGCTAAAGACACTCTAAAAAAGAAAAACGAAGTGGGAGGACTTACACTCCCTGACTTTGAAGCTTATTATAAAGCCACAGTTGCCAAAACAGCATGGTACTGCCACAAAGATAGACATATAGATCAATGGAATTGAATTGAGAATTCAGAGATAGACCCTCAGATCTATGGCCGACTGATCTTTGATAAGGCCCCCAAAGTCACTGAACTGAGTCATAATGGTCTTTTCAACAAATGGGGCTGGGAGAGTTGGATATCCATATCCAAAAGAATGAAAGAGGACCCCTACCTCACCCCCTACACAAATATTAACTCAAAATGGACCAAAGATCTCAATATAAAAGAAAGTACCATAAAACTCCTAGAAGATAATGTAGGAAAACATCTTCAAGACCTTGTATTAGGCGGCCACTTCCTAGACTTTACACCCAAAGCACAAGCAACAAAAGAGAAAATAGATAAATGGGAACTCCTCAAGCTTAGAAGTTTCTGCACCTCAAAGGAATTTCTCAAAAAGGTAAAGAGGCAGCCAACTCAATGGGAAAAAATTTTTGGAAACCATGTATCTGACAAAAGACTGATATCTTGCATATATAAAGAAATCCAACAACTCAATGACAATAGTACAGACAGCCCAATTATAAAATGGGCAAAAGATATGAAGACAGTTCTCTGAAGAGGAAATACAAATGGCCAAGAAACACATGAAAAAATGTTCAGCTTCACTAGCTATTAGACAGACGCAAATTAAGACCACAATGAGATACCATCTAACACCGGTTAGAATGGCTGCCATTAAACAAACAGGAAACTACAAATGCTGGAGGGGATGTGGAGAAATTGGAACTCTTATTCATTGTTGGTGGGACTGTATAATGGTTCAGCCACTCTGGAAGTTAGTCTGGCAGTTCCTTAGAAAACTAGATATAGAGTTACCCTTCGATCCAGCGATTGCACTTCTCGGTATATACCCGGAAGATCGGAAAGCAGTGACACGAACAGATATCTGCACGCCAATGTTCATAGCAGCATTATTCACAATTGCCAAGAGACGGAAACAACCCAAATGTCCTTCAACAGATGAGTGGATAAATAAAATGTGGTATATACACACGATGGAATACTACGCGGCAGTAAGGAATGATCTCATGAAACATATGACAACATGGATGAACCTTGAAGACATAATGCTGAGCGAAATAAGCCAGGCACAAAAAGAGAAATATTATATGCTACCACTAATGTGAACTTTGAAAAATGTAAAACAAATGGTTTATAATGTATAATGTAGGGGAACTAGCAATAGAGAGCAATTAAAGAAGGGGGAACAATAATCCAAGAAGAACAGATAAGCTATTTAATGTTCTGGGGATGCCCAGGAATGACTATGGTCTGTTAATTTCTGATGGATATAGTAGGAACAAGTTCACAGAAATGTTGCTATATTATGTAACTTTCTTGGGGTAAAGTAGGAACATGTTGGAAGTTAAGCAGTTATGTTAGGTTAGTTGTCTTTTTCTTACTCCCTTGTTATGGTCTCTTTGAAATGTTCTTTTATTGTATGTTTGTTTTCTTTTTAACTTTTTTTTCATACAGTTGATTTAAAAAAGAAGGGAAAGTTAAAAAAAAAAAAAGAAAAACAAGGAAAAAAAGAGATGTAGTGCCCCCTTGAGGAGCCTGTGGAGAATGCAGGGGTATTGGCCTACCCCACCTCCATGGTTGCTGACATGACCACAGACATAGGGGACTGGTGGTTTGATGGGTTGAGCCCTCTACCATAGGTTTTACCCTTGGGAAGACGGTTGCTGCAAAGGAGAGGCTAGGCCTCCCTATGGTTGTGCCTAAGAGCCTCCTCCCGAATGCCTCTTTGTTGCTCAGATGTGGCCCTCTCTCTCTGGCTAAGCCAACTTGAAAGGTGAAATCACTGCCCTCTCCCCTACGTGGGATCAGACACCCAGGGGAGTGAATCTCCGTGGCAACGTGGAATATGACTCCCGGGGAGGAATGTAGACCTGGCATCGTGGGACAGAGAACATCTTCTTGACCAAAAGGGGGATGTGAAAGGAAATGAAATAAGCTTCAGTGGCAGAGAGATTCCAAAAGGAGCCAAGATGTCACTCTGGTGGGCACTCTTACGCACACTTTAGACAACCCTTTTTAGGTTCCAAAGAATTGGGGTAGCTGGTGGTGGATACCTGAAACTATCAAACTACAACCCAGAACCCATGAATCTCGAAGACAGTTGTATAAAAATGTAGCTTATGAGGGGTGACAATGGGATTGGGAAAGCCATAAGGACCACACTCCACTTTGTCTAGTTTATGGATGGATGAGTAGAAAAATAGGGGAAGGAAACAAACAGACAAAGGTACTCAGTGTTCTTTTTTACTTCAATTGCTCTTTTTCACTCTAATTATTATTATTGTTATTTTTGTGTGTGTGCTAATGAAGGTGTCAGGGATTGATTTAAGTGATGAATGTACAACTATGTAATGGTACTGTGAACAATCAAAAGTACGATTTGTTTTGTATGACTGCGTGGTATGTGAATATATCTCAATAAAATGAAGATAAAAAAAAAAGGAAATTACAATAATCAGATATAGTATTACTCAGGGGTGCTTTCATCGTTTATCCTCGTCACATCTTCACACCTTTAAGATACCAAAATTGGGGAAAAATGAAATTCCATAAGGATAAGTTTAAGATAATATGCTTAAAGAGGGAAAAAATATGACTACCTAAGTATCAGAAAAGAAGTAACCTGAACTCCTACATTAAGATAATTTTTCAAAATTTTGGCACAGAGGAGAGTTCTTAATAAATTTTTAGAATATTTTAGTAAATAAAAGCCATGCTTAATCTATAATTGTATGTATGCTTGACAACTGGACATTAAAGAATGTTATTAATGAATGCACTGTTTTGAGCATATCTATGAGTGTTAGATACCCACAGAGACTGACATGTCCTACCACGACTGAAAACAAAGAAAAATATTTTCCCTTGAACTAAACACAAGCTCAAAACATTTATTATAAATAAAATTACTTTTTAGTATAAAATTAGTTAATATATAAATAAGGAAGGGTCCTCCTCAATTCTGTAAGAATGTACTGATAATATGAACATTGTAAACGAGATATTTTATCTGTAATTACTTTAAGAAAACCACTTGAATTAACAATTCTTTAGTGTCTTTAAGGTGATTATCAGGGAGAACTGTTTCATTTAGCTTGCTAGCTATAATGCCAAGATCTCCTGCTTACTTTATCAACTTATTATAAATCAAAAATCAATGAGAGTGATTTCAAAATAAAGCTTCATTATCTACTCAGATCTTATCAGCATCACATAAATACGAAGTTTGACATAGCAAAACTAGAGAAGTTACTTTACAATGACTCAATTACCAAACTGTGTCACGTACTTCACCGTTGTGTTTTGACAATGTTAAATATTAATTCCAATGTCCCATCAGAACAAAAGCTTTACGAGGCCAGGGATTCTGTCCTGAGTCCTTTCTGTAGATATTGGTTGAATAAAAGGAATGAAACAAGAAAGCTAGCTACCAAGGTAGTTAACTCATTTAATTTAATTTAATGCTACTGAACTTAAGACTTATAGTTTAAAGCCAATAGGTTCTAAATTTTCAATACCCCTAAACTTTTCATTTGTTATCCATAAAAACATTGTGAATTAAAAAAAATTCCTATAATCTCTATTAAATCCAAAAGGAACAATAATATTTTATCTTTTCAGGAGATAGTTTAGCATTCAATTAATAAAATTAATCTGCTTCAGTAAAATTGCATGTCATTTTTTTAATACCTACACCATCCTATAAACAAAATGATATACAATCGTTACAGAAAGCAGAAAGAATAACATTTAGGTATCAAAGTGAAGTTTAAGCTATAACTTAAAACCAACATTCATATTTTGCTATTTTTTTCCAAATTTTAACATTTCTACTTTTAAGTTCTTTCTTTTCAAAAGCAAAACAATGAATTTCTATTTCATCTAATCTTATCATTTGAAACTGTGGTGGAAACTTTCTTAACAAAAACTGATTATGCAAATTGAGAGCCTCTGAAAATATGAGATTCCCTTTGGCGTAAGATTTTGGGTTTATTTTCTAGAGCAGTATTTTTCCATGTGTAAGATACAACATTCAGCTAAATGGAAAATCCTTTGAATTTGATGCATTAAATAATGGATTCTTGATTATGTCCAAGCTAGTGTTTTAGGTTTATAAGGAAAGAAAAATGCTAAATAAGATCCTATCTCTGCCCCCAGGGAGCACTGGGGAAGTAAAATAAGTAGGTAAATGCAAAGAATACAAGGCAAAATGTGGTATGCCAGAGGAAAGAAATAAAGAGAAGGCACTCAAAATGTTAAGGAAAAAGCAGAAAGGAAACTGGGGGAATCATGGAAGAAAAGAATATGAATAGGAAAGGGTTGGGGATATTCAAGAAATGGCAGGTTGCAATTTGGCTGCAATGTGGAGTATATATAAGGAAAATGATGACTAAAGACTAAAGCAGGCAGAAGCAAAATAATGAAACAGGAAACCAGTTAGAAGATTACTGCACTGGTCTAAGTCAGATGTAAAGAGGGTTCAAATGAGGGAAGTGGCAGGAGCTGGACAGTTTTCAAGGGAGATCATGGTGAGTTAACTAAACTGATTGGTATGGCAAAGGAAGGAAGAGTAGCAGGAACCAAAAACGGTTTTTGCTTTTCATCCTGGATTAATGTATGATGATACCATTTAAAAGCAAAGTTAGAAAGAAAAATTAACTGGAAGGTTATTTATGATTTTGACCAAATATTTGAAGTCTCTGTGGAATTTTCAGATAGAAATCCATGGCAGTGAGAGGAAGGAGTCTGAAGAACGGAAGAAACTGAAAGATTTGGTAGTTAGACACAGAAAGATGTAGTGCTTGAGACCTTGTGAGTTTATCCATGAGCAGCAAAGGTAAAGACAGATGCTTGGAAATATGTCTATCATTAGAGCATAGCAATGAAGTGCACTTACTGTATCTATTTCAGGGTTTAGTCCTTTGTCCTCTTTTCTACATACTATTCTAGATGGTCTCAAAGACTATTTACCTTCACTAACAGCTCTAGAGGCCTTACAGGTTGTGCCAATCTTCTAAGACACACCCTCAGGGAAACCTGATACTGAATATTGCCCCCTTCTGAGACAAGAGCCTGTTCTGGTCTAGGAAAACGTGATTGGAGTAATCAAGGAAACCAGATGCCTAGACAACAGAAAACTATAATGTACACTAAGAAAAACGAAGACATGGCACAGTCAAAGGAACAAACGTACACTTCGACTGAGAAAAGGAATTGAAACAACTAATGCTAAATCAATTCAACAAGTTTAGGGAAGATATGGCAAAAGAGATGAAGGGCATAATGAAAACACTGGGCAAACATAAGGTAGAAATTGAAAGTTTAAAAAAACAACTGGCAGAATCTATGGAAATGAAAGGCACAACACGAGATGAAAGACACAATGGAGACATACAAAAGCAGATCTCAAGAGGCAGAAGAAAAACTCAGGAACTGCAGAACAAGACACCTAAAATCCTACACACAAAACAAAAGATAGGGAAAAGAATGGAAAAATATGAGCAACATCTCAGGGAACTGAATGACAACATGAAGTGCATAAATGTATGCGTCATGGGTGTTCCAGAAGGAGAAGAGAAGGGAAAATGGGCAGAAGCAATAATAGAGGAAATAATCAATGAAAATTTCCCAACTCTTATGAAAGACAGAAAATTAAAGATTCAAGAAGTGCAGCATACCTGAAACAGAAAAGATCTGAGTAGTCCTACGCCAAGACACTTAATAATCAGATTATCAAATGTCAGAGAGAATCCTGAAAGCAGCAAGAGAAAAGCGATCCATCACGTACAAAGGAAGCTTGATAAGACTGTGCAGATTTCTCAGTAGAAAACATGGAGGCAAGAAGGAAGTGGTGTGATATATTTAAGATACTGAAAGAGAAAAACCACCAACCAAGAATCCTATATCAAGCAAAACTGTCTTTCAAATATGAGGGAAGTTTAAAATATTCTCTGACAGACAAGACAATGAGAGAGTTTGTGAACAAGATACCTGTGCTACAGGAAATACTAAAGGAAGCA